>NW_020951112.1:6328644-6377476 GCF_900497805.2 Vombatus ursinus | reverse complement strand
CTTCTCTACTCGGGGCAGATCACTATCACAGCTGTAACTGAGGCAAGGAAGCCGTAAACACGGCAGACCCAATCTCCATGGTGGCAGAAGGGGGCATTGGAGGTGACAACAATGGAAAAGGACCTTTATTCTGACAAGTTTTAGGTAAGAAAGACTCTTTGTACCTTTAATTCAATATGCTGAGCCCTTTCTGACGGGTTAGAAATGATGTGGTCTCAAATGTGCCTTTGAATAGCAATATTTTATCAAGCAACTATCTCTCCCTCCGTTCTGTTCCGTGTCTGCAAACCTGTAATCTCAATGCTTTGTGTTACTATAATCGCGGGGGGTAGGAGTGGAATCCAGGCAAGATCTCTGCTGGATGGAGCGATGATCAATTTCCCTGACATTCACCAAGCCGTTTAAATTTCTAATGGGGAGGGGGTTCTATTTAAGGATGTTTAATGCATGTACCCAGCTATGGTCAGGGCAGACAGCATCTAGCAGCACCATGGAATATTAAAGCAGTGTTCTCTCATCCTTAATTTCTAACTATTTTTACACTCTTAACTGTACTGGGGTCAGAGACTTTCAAAAATTAATGAGGAGCCCTGCTGGGTTCAAATGGTCCTGTCTACATGAGCTGCTGCAGAAGGATGAAATTATGCTATTCTGTTTGTTCTCGGAGGTGTAAGCCTTCTTAATTTGAACCCTTTGGGTTTGGAACATTCTCCATGAAATTGGAATTTCGGTGTAGAGGAAGATGTGCATTTTTTGACAGCCAGGTTCTTTATTTTGAGTGCCCAGGTGAGTTTTAGAAGAGAGAGAGTGTGCCAAGGTGAACACAGTACATGATGAAATTCATAAAATGTTCTCCCCATTATTATAATGCCCATGAAGAATACATATACTTTCTAGGAAATGCCAGATAATGAATGCAAAAAAAATGTCAAATGTATGTTCCTCTAAAGCAACCTAGGAAAATTTTGGACACGAGGAGCCTGAAAAATTGCTAGAAGAACAAAGAATCTAGCCTAGCCAGTACAAAGAAAAGAATTCTTTGTCACCCCAAAAGGGGAAAAATACTTGGGGTGTGGAATCTGGGGGTTAAATCATTTTTCATCCTCCAGATTTCACACACACAAAAAGGACCCCATCTCCCCCCATTGGCAGGGTGATCCTCCCCTCCCACCCATCACATTAAAAAAAAACCCAACAAAAAAACCCAAAATCACAGTATTCAAACTTTCATCTCCCGTAATGAAAAAAACCGCCTTGTGCATGGTTAGGATAGAATGCATTGTTCCAGTGAGGTGGAAAGGGAAGGTGATTTGGAATACTTGGAATAGACAGTGAACAGGGCTCAAGATGCATTTGGATCCTGGGTTTCCCGTTTACAAGCCCTTTTCTGCGCTTCCTGTGTGATATTGTCATGCAAATCCAGGAAAAGCAAGGGACAGCAGCCCGATGGAGATTCCATTTACTTTGAAAGTTGTTCATTATAGGAGGGATGAAGGTTATTTATTTGATGTGATTCAAAGGGGAGAGATGATTTTTTCATTGTGGAGCCCTTTGTCATGGGTGCAGGGTGATCTAATCTTTTTAATTTTGTCTTTCACACCAATGGAGATGAAAAGAGGTCTGAGCTCATTTGTTGGTTGCTAGGTCCTCCTGGAGCCCAGAGGACCGCTCTTGGTTGCTATGGCCAGTCTGACCCCAATCTATACAGTTTTAGGGACTTAAGTAGTCCTTTCTTTTTCACTTAGGGGCATGCACCTTGATTTACGTCCAGAATTGCTCCTGGATGCCTTTGTCTGCCCGTGATAAATGGTGCTATGCAATTCATCAGTTCTTACAAGTAAACACTGCTGTCCCACTAAAAATATGTTTTGTTCTGAGTTAATGGTATGGAACAAGCTAGCCTCCACAAACAGCTATCTTTTTCTTATAGTGGGTCCACTGTCACTTGGAGTAAAGCAGAGGACGTTGAGGGTCCCATTCTCCTGCGTTTGCTTACTGTCTAGCTGATGCCCAGGCTGGGATGTGTTTGTACACTGACAATGAAAACCCCCTCTTTACCTTGGTCTCCCTTTAGAACTAAATGGATGGTGGTGGCTTCCTGAACCTACATGTGTGCTGTGTAAGATAGACAAAATAACAACAGCAACCAACCAACCCAAAAAAAATCAGGAGTTTTCTTGGTTGAGTTTTGCCTGCCACGTTATTATCCCCAGCTGCTTAAAATAGATGCAGGCAAATGTGTGGTGGCTGGATGAAAGACAACCATTCTGCTTGTTTCCATTTGAGGCAGGTTCTTTGAATGGGAGCCCTATCTCATCTTAGAGCCGGGGAAGGCTTTTCTGCTTGTGTGATACCTAATGGTGCTTGGACGTCCCAATATTATGGAGACTTGTTAGAAAGGAACCCAAGTGATTAAGAGGCCATGGAGTACAGAGCGGCATTCAGCAGATGAGGAAGATTATATTTTCCCCTGTTCTATTAGAAATTGTTAATTTCTGTTGTCATGTGTACATACTTGGCTAATAAGATAATGATGATAGAATAGATATCCGAGAAGTCATTTCTTGCTTATAACCTGCATACACCTACTTCAGCCACAGAGATGGTTGTGGAGGGGGGGGGTATTTATTGAGCAAAGCACTAATGATTTTTATTTTAAATTGACTGCTATAGATTGCCCCCAGGGAAAAAATAGTTTTCTAGTAAGGGGGGAACATTCCTAATATATAGGTGATTCCTTCACCCCTCACTGGGGGTAGCATTGTGAAACCAGCAGCCCAATATTTTTAATTGAAATTTTATCCTTGTATGAATATCAACATGAAAGGCTTTTCAGAACACTTTTTTTTTAAAATTGACTTTTTTATAAAAATGTAGAAAGTAAAATAATCATTTTTTCAGAAGTAAGTCAATTTCAAAACAGAGACTTTTCAGCAAGAATAGTAAAGTATAGTTCCTTGGTGGTAAGATTGTTTTCTCCCCTGCTTAAAAATAATCTTTATTTACTTAAAGCAATACTGAGTCTCTGAGATGAGTAAAAGTTATTTTCATCTGTCTAATCTGGTTTTCATTCATCTTGTTGCCAATTTTGAGAAGAATCAACACCTCTCTGAGTGCTTACTATTTTGACAGAACATATTGAAGTCAGCCCTCCTGTGTTGAAAGCTTTAAATAAAGATTTACTACTGTAGGAGTGAAAAAAAATTTCAGGACAGGTTAGACAAGTAGTAATTGTCACCGAAATCAATTTCTAAAGAGATTGAATTTGGAAGATAGGGTCTTGGGGAGAGGGGGAAATTTTAATGTAAGTGGGGTTTTGTTTAGCTTGTGGCTGGATTAGAATGGTTAAGAACAGCTCAGGTTTTCAAGAAGGCAATATGGTACATGGGTCATCAATGCACTAGGAAATATTTAACAGTAGTCATAGGAAGATATATGTTGCTATAGATATAAGTGTATAAAATAGAATGCAAATTTCACATCGGTATTTGCTCAAGTGTTATTCCCCAAGATTATAATGGGCTTTGCCTAGTTATAAATCAGTTCCCCGAAATGATTAAATTCAGACACTGAAGAATCCAAGGAAAGGGCCTATAATGGCATTCACACTTTAAGGGGTAATAGGAGTGGAGTAAAACATTTTAATGGCCATTCTGTAATATCTCTTTCTAAACAGAATGTTGTTAGGAATCATTCTAGCTGACTTTCAAGTGGTAATAACATTGGGAATGGGGATGGCCGGTAATTATTTCTACCTGAATGTTGCTTTCTCCTGCCTGACACAGGTTATTTCAGAAAAGTCTGCCTCCATTTTATTCAGGCTAGGAAGCCTATTGACTTCTTGAAGCTGTGCAGATCATAACTATTGCTGCAAACAATAGGTGCATATCTCTATTTTACTCTGATTACCTTGAGGAAATTATAGAATCCAATCTCTTAGCGGGTATTACACGGATGTAGCAGAGAGGACTCTGGAGTGTGTGAGTCTGGTCTATAGGCAGCAGAGAAAGATGAAAGAACAGCTCCCTGATCCCTCCTAAAATTGATTTCAGTCTTCTTGTCTGTTTTGTCATGTATTTTCCCTGTTTAAAATCAGATTAAGTCATATATATCCCTACTTATCTGTGCAGTGGTTTTTAAAAACAAATCTGTATTTATGAATGAGCAAGGGCATAGATCATGCTTAGATCACATCACCAGCCTTGCCCTAAATGTCTGAGCACCCTGATTCCTTCCAGAGATGGGCCCATAAATTAGATCCCAGTGATACAGCTTATAAAGAATCAGCCCCTTGGGGGAATGGAGTTGTGACACCCCATCATGCCAATTTTCATGCAAAATAAATGGAAATCCTCTTGAATATCAGTTCTTGGGAGGTTCCACAAAGCCACTCTTTTCCAGGTGACTTTATTCTAGACAGAGACTGGCTATTTTGGAGTGGGGGGAGGATGAAATTCAGGAAACAAATATGTATGTCATTGAGGAATCTTTGAACTAAGCTAGAGTGTAAAATTGTTGTTGAGTTAATAAGCTACCACCATGCTTAGACGCCATTTTAAAATGATATATTATTGTGGCACTGATAAAGTCAACCCCTTTCATTTATTATTGATTTTCTTGCCTTGCTCCCCAGAAAAGTTTCATAGATGTCACCAAGCTGTACCCTAAATCATATTTTCCTTCTCTAATTAATCTTTCTCTCCAAATACCATTGTGGCAAGATAAAGAGATAGCTCAATTGAGTCATCATTGCTGTTCCGCTTGCTGGGGTTTAATTTCTTTGTCTTTTTGGAGTAAGATTTTCCTATCTGACCCAGGCATTGATTAGAACAGGGTAATAAAACCTCAGAAGCTGTTTGACCAAATGACTGGGTTGTCAAAAAAAACTTGTTTCTTCATCTGTAATATGAGAGGGTTGGACTCAGAGACCTCTTAGCTCTCTTCCAAATCTAAATCTACGCTCTTATGAGCCTCTCCTCTAATTTGTTGATTAAAGCTTATTCCTTTTTTTGCATTGTAACTATTAAACTCCCACAGAATATTTTAGTTTTTAGTAAAGTTTGCAAAAATGATGCATACAATAATCAAGTAGTAAAGTTTATAATAATGATGGATACTAGTAAGTGTTGTCAAAGTTTAAAAAAATAAAGAAAGAGATCAGTCATTAAACTGTTCTTTGAAAATATCTGAAGCTTTGTGGAAGTTTTCTATTGACATTCCAAGATATTAGCAGCCCTTTGCAAAATGGCGTCTATAATATGGTGACTTGTCAAGGGATAATCTACTTGACTTGTTTGCACATTTCTCCAGCCAACTAAAATGACTTTTTAAAAAAAAATTTAAGATATTAATGTGACAATTTACATGTTACTCTCTGTTGAATTCTTAAAAACAAAGTTTTACAATCTCCAAGTCAAACTAGTGAAGTGTGTATATGTGTCTATATGCTTCATCTTCTGGTTATTTAGCTCTATTGAGCACAGCAGGTTAGGTGGTGTATAAATTCTAGAATTACATATGCCAGACTCTGACAGTTGGGTTTATTCTCTAAGTAAGGTGTACAAAAAAAAAATCACAAAGAGGGGTCAGTGGCCTGGAAAAAAAAAGGAGAAAGCAATATCTGTGCTCTTCTTATCTTAGAAAAATAAGAAAGAATTTCCAGAATTATCAGTTTCCTCAGAGAAAAGAAAGTAGTTAGCAGATACAGGTCAGGGTTCTAGAGTATAATTGAGTTCATTATAATTTTCTTATAGGATTGAAAGTAGTATGTTATAGAGAGTTGGGGAAACTGAGTTTTGAGGAAGTGTTGGATAGGAGAAGAGTGAATTGGCTTTACGTGAAGCTGAAGGAAGGTCATCACTTGACTATGACAATCATCTAATTTATAAGAAACGTTTCAGTTGTAAGGGTAGATGGGGCAAGTACTAAGTATATACTAATATAGAATTATTGGTCATATTGAACAAATGGTCATCTGATGATATCATTGAGTGACCAATTATTACTTCTGTTGTTCTTTGAGTATTAATTTAGTAACTCAGCAGATATCACAGAAATTCAGGACAAAGTAGAAGAATCCCTGGGAGGGAGAGAAGAAAAGAAAGAGTAGTGAGGTCATGGGCCGTTGGAAAGAGTACTCACTTTGGTGTCAGAGACTGGGTTTGAATCTTGGCTTTGTTACTTCTTACTTGTGTGATCTTGGGCAAGTCACCATCTCCCTGGGCCTTCATTTCCTCCTTTATAAAATGAGGCCTAGATGACCAAAAAACTGAACCAACTCAACAGACTTCATTGCTACATTTTTAGTGGAGTATTTAGACCTTGGAAATTGGCAAACACTACAAATTAGGGCTCAGTTTGTTGCTTTGTAGATTGTCTAGACTTCAGAAAGTGATGGAGAACATGTTAATAATGCAGATTCAATTTTTAAAATGTGTCTTTCATTCGTTTTTTTTTTTTGAGAGCTCGTTAAACCTTTACCAGCACACAACACTGCCTGTGAAGGTCTCTTTGAGCTCTGAACCTATAACCCTAGTATGTGTTGTGAGAGATGACAATGTGGCTTCATCTCAATGACATGCATGCATCCTTTCCTTTCCATTTTCTCTCCAACTATTCTAGGTCAATATCGCCTAGTTAGTGCCTAAACTATCTGCAGGTTTCTCTACAGATGAGGTGTCCAGGCCTCCAGTCTGTCTCTTGATTCTAACATCCCTCCACCAATTTTATCACGCCCTTTTCTTCAAAAAATTTTAATGGTTCCTCATTGACTACAAGATAAAATTCAGTCTCTGTTTTGCTACTTAACATGGAGATAGAGGATCTTGGGAAAGTCCCCTTAGGCCTCAGGTTCCTCATTTATAAAATGGGTGGTTGGACTGGCTGATCTTCAAGTCTTTTCCAGCTTTAAATTTAGTAATCCTATCTACGTTCATAAAAAGTCTTTAGCCTGGCTTTTTGAAGTCTTCCAATGTCTTGTCTCAGCCTCCCTTTCCGACTTGTTCATGCTCCAGATTTATGAAATGAACCCTCCATAGGAATGATGCTGATCTATCCATTTCCCCCAGAAAATATACCTTTTCCTTTTTTTACCCTCTTGCCATTGCACATGCCATTTCCTGTACAAGAACTAACACCTTCATTCTCTACTATTAGAACCTCAGACTGAAGTCCAGGCTAAAATCCTTATTTACTCAGTGAAGCCTTCCCTGATTGTCCAGATCTCTCTCCGCTCACTCCAACCCGCCCCCACAGTTATCTCGATTAATTTTGATCCTAGTGTTATAGACTAAGAGCTAGTCCACCTCTCTAATTTTACAAATGAGGAAACTGAGGCCCAGGGGGATGAGGTGTCTTGCCCAGGCCCACACAGGTAGAAGTAGTACTTGAACCCAGGCTCCTTGATTCAGCAGGCAGGAATCTTCCCATAAAGCCACACTGCTTCCTTATAAAGTACTTATTAATTATACCACTCACTGGACTGTCCACTTATTGAGTTAGCTATCCATGTGTAAATATCTCTATAAGACCAAATGAGATAATACATATAAAGAACTTTGCCAACCTTATTAAATAAATGTTAGCTATTATTATTAATAGAACTGAGTTACAGAGTAGGTTCTAATTTGCCTTGATGGAGGGTTCTTCCTCTCTGGGAGTTCCCCACACCAGAAAAATCACGAGTTCAACCCTTTCCACCTTCACCTCAGCTGGTTTATAAGTCCTATAAGGGCAGGAGCCACACCTTTAAATTGTTATAAACTAACCCCAAAGCGCCTAGCACAGTGCTTTGTAAATAGAGGGTGAAAGGAAATAATGATTGATTTATTGATGTGCACATTTGGAATGACATCCATAAATCCACGTTTCTAACATCAAAGATCAAATAAGAGCATCTATTATTCACCTTACACACCCACGCACACAAAATTCCTATGAAGTGTATCATTATACCCATTTTTACATGAGAGTCTTAAGCCTAAAGAGCTAATGGGACTAACCTATGGTCACAAACTAAGTAAGGGTCTGAACAAGAATTTGAACTCAGCTCTAATGAACTCCCAGTACACCAGGGAAAATGAAGTAAAGATGAGAGCTTTGAAGACAGTTGTTGTTTTCAGTGGTGTCTGACTCTTTGTGGCCCCATTTGGGGTTTTCTTGGCAAAAAAATATAGGAGAGGTTTGCCATTTCCTTCTCTGGTTCATTTTACAGATGAGGAACCTGAGGCATACATGGTTAAATGACTCGCTTAAGGTCACACCACTAGAAAGTGTCTGAGGCCAGATTTGAACTCTTGATCAATCTTCCTGTTTCCAAGCCCAATGCTCTATGCACTATGGCACCACCTAGCAGCCCTTTGGGGAAAGTATATCAGTGCTTAGTTTGGGAAATCAAATTGTGATTGATTTGTGTTCAAATTTGTGTGGTGAATTGACCAACCCTGTCACTCCTCTGTTGCCAACCCCCTTCCCATTTCTCTTGTTAATACCAGAAGTGGAGACCTTACCGAGGCAATTGAATTCCAGCCACTGGCTCATGCAAGGACCTATTCTCAACCCTGTGCTTCTGCTTCTTTTACACTCAACTCTCAGCCTCACTGCCATTGACGTGAGTCTCGTAGCATTAACTTTCGGCTATCCAGTGGGGAAAAGTGTACCAATCCACTTGGCTTAGGAACTATGTAGCTTTAGCTGTCTGCTGGGAAAGTCTTTGGTGCTCCAAAGTTACCCTTAGTAAATAAAACAAATTCAGTTCTGGCCGTCAAGTCCGTTAATGCCTATTACTGTTCTAGCACAGAGCCAGGTAAGAAAGCCTAGTGGGATTCTGTTTTGCTCATTTCCATAGAGAGTTGTTAGTATGGAATCCTCCAATCCCAGGATCAAAGATTTAGGGATGAATGGACTTTAGCAGGTCATCTAATCCAACTCCCTCATGTTATAGATAAGGAAAAAGAGACCCAGAACAGGTAAGTGACTTGGCTACAGTCACATAACTAATAAATGGCAGAATTGGGATTTGAACTCGTGAAGTAATGGCAAGGGCTTCATTAATTGATTCATTTGGACCCTCTTCTTCAGGAGGTCTTCATAAATGTTGGTTGATCTATTGACTGATTTTGATTCAGTTCAGATCAGATATTTATTCAGCTTCAACTATATGCAAAGAGCAGTTTTAGGGATCACGTATGTTTGTTTTGGGGGAAGTGAGTGTGCAAAGGTAAGTAAAACATTGTACCTGTCTTCATGGAGTATTCATGGTAGTGGGAACTGGAGGACACATATACAAATAATGATGATTCCAAATAAAATCAATAAGAGATTTGGAAGATGGGAGGTGTTATGTGAGGTCCAAGTAGGGAAATGTCATTTATGCCTTAGGCTAATCTGGGCAGTATTTGGGAGAAGGCTCTAGAGACCAAGTGAGTAATGGGTGTGGATTATCGCTGAGCTTTTTGATCAGTGCTAATAAATATTAAGTCCAAAATTTTGCACCTTCTAAGATAGGAAATTCTGTTTTGATTTGATTTAATGGATTTGTATTAAGTGCTTACTTTGTGTAAGGTACTGGGAATGTGAAGACAGAAAGCAAACAGGTGTAGCTTGCATTTTATCTAGGAGATTAAACATATAGTCAATCTAATCCAACCCAACAATCACTTATTAAGCACCTGTGCATACAAGGTACTGTAATAAGCACCGCGAATACAAAGAAACACACACACACACACACACACACAAGAAAAAAGAGTGAGAGAGAGAGAGAAGGAGAAGGAGAGGGAGGGAGGGAAGGGGAGAGAGAGAGAGAGAGAGAGAGAGAGAGAGAGAAACAATGAGAGAATAGAGATGAAGGCCAGATGACCACTTCTCAGGGATGTTGAACAGGATGTCTCACACGATGTCAAAGGTTAGATTTGTTGCTAAAGTTAGTCCCTTAGATTTCCTTCTTGCTCTAAGATGTTAATTTATTTAGCCTTTAAGATAAGGTAGAAAAATAACCAAAGGGTAGAGGGAGGACCAGCAGACCTGGATGGATAAAGAAACATCCAGAAAGACTGGCAGCCACTACAAACCTAATATATGGGGACAAATGTGTCTCACAGCAATAGCTAATCCTCACTTTTATCTAGAATCTTTCTAGAAATAGAAACTTATAGTTTCTAGAAGTGACTAGCAACTTAATAGTGTGGAATAGTTAATATATAGAGCTGGCCTTGAAACTCAGGAAGACCTGGGTTCTAGTCCCACTTCTGACATGTAATGACTAAAAGTGTTGTTCGGTTGCTTCAGTCATGTCTGACTCTCTGTGACCCCATTTGGGGTGTCCTTGGCAGAGATACTGGAGTGGTTTTGCCATTTCCTTCTCCAGCTCATTTTACAAATCAGTAAATTGAGGCAAACAGGGTGAAGTGACTTGCCCAGGGTCACACAGCTAGTAAGTGTCTGAGGCCAGATTTGAACTAATGAAGAGGAGTCTTCCTGATTCCAAGCTCAGAGTCACCTTGCTGCCCCAATGACTAAAAGTACAGCCTCTATTATGACATCATGCTGTCTTTATAGTATAGACGCTATAATTTATTTTCGTTAATTGTGGGGAATCTCTCTCTCTTTTTCTCTCTCTCTCTCTCTCTCTCTCTCTCTCGTGTGTGTGTGTGTGTGTGTGTGTGTGTGTGTGTGTGTGTGTATAAACATACCTGGTATCTGATGTGGTTAGTTTTCATTCTGAAGACAGAGCCCTTGGTCTCCAAATTATGAGACATTATACATGTTACTAGATGGGTTAATCGATACAGTGGTGGAACTTGATTCAGGAAGACCTGAATTTGAATCTTGCTTCAGAAACTGACTAGCTGCGTGGCCCTAGCCAGATCACTTAGTCTCTCAGCCTCGATATTTTCATCTGTAAAATGGGGAGGGTAAAGACCCTAACAGCAGAATTATTAGTATCAAATGAGTTCTGTATATAAATCACTTTGCAGATCTTAAGGTGCTATTATTAGACATTTAAAGTTCATTTTATTTTATAAATAAATGGCTTTGTGATGCAAAATAAATTTCTGCCTTCCTGTGTACCTAGTTGGATGGTCTGGAATTTATAAATAAAAGTGGCATAAATGATTCCAGAAAAAATATCGTTCTGTCTTAAGGCATATTGCAGAATGATTCTGTTGATCTTTAAGAAATGTTTCCATTTGGTGACATTTACAAAAATAATTTAATGTTAGAGATCCTTCCATTTTTAATTTCAAGAGTTATAAAGGCTGGTACAACATTTGAGTGGCATGCAAAATACCCGAAAGTATATATTTATGCAAATAATGTCTATCTGATATTAAGCTCTTGGTTGAGAACCATTGCCAAATATAAGAGAAGTAGAATACACGCTGGGAAGCCGGCATTTCATTTTATGTAGAGTTGGCTATATTCATAGCTGAGCTCAGAGTCAAAACTAGAGTGAGATTATAGGGAATTTAGCCTCCATACTCAGTTTAGTGTGCGCAGATAGAACTTGCCATCATCCTTCAGCAGCGTAGAAACAACAGAGCTTAGCACGTACTGAGAAAAAAATCATTAGTTTGAAAGGAAGCTACTTAGATGGTGGACAACTGGGAGGGTGTCCACCTCTTTCCCCTCCCCCTTCCAAATGGTGATGTTCTTCATGCCCCTTTCCCAGGCAAGGTTTTTATGTTTGCCCTAGGCACAAAAACTTCTAGTGACTGTGGTGCTTAAGTGCTTCCAAGTGATAGAAATGATAGTTCCCAAATTGTAGGTATCGGATGTTGTCTTGTCCTTCTCTCCCACCTTATCTTATCTCGGATTTCCATTCAGTGAAAGAGATTAATCAATTTATTATCTATCTGCCTAACGTGGTATTTAAACATTTCCTTATAAAGGGTTTTAATTAAACACGGCAACTTGCTTGTGAAGGTATGAACTAGTTATTCAGCAAACCATTTTTAAAACAGTTAAGAAATGATGCGATTTCCATGTGGTTTTGGTTATTGTTCTCTTCCTCAAATTTAAAACACAGCTGTGCTGATACATAATACTTATCTCTAAAATGGAATTTGTTTGGTCCTAGAGACAGTATGATCGACACAGTTTGGGGAAAGAATCTTTTGCTCTTTTCATTACTCTTTTCTGCCATTATAATTATTTTTCCTTGCCTTTGCCTGTCTCCCCTTTCCTCTCTCCATTTTCCTGCCCTCTACTTTCTTCTCTTTCCTTTTCTTGTTACCTTCCCCCTCCCCTTTTCCTTCCTCCATTCTCTGCCCTTTCCCTCCTTCCCCTCCTGTTCCCCCTTTTCCTTTCCTCACTTTCTTTCCCCTCCATGCTTTTCAATCTCCTCCTTTCTGCCCCTCCCATTCCTTCTTTTCCTCTCTGTCTTCCCTCTCTTCCCCTCTTTGTCCCCTCTCTAATTTGTCCCTCTCTTTCTCTTTCTCCTTCTCGTCTTTCCTCCTTCTCGTCTCTCCTCCTTTTCCCCTCTCACTTCCTTGCTCTTTCTCTTCTCAGCTTGTGAAAAATGCAAAAGAATTAGAGAACATGACCCTTTGCCCTCAAGAAACTTAGAATATAATCATGGAGAAAAACAACCTTATTGGAACAATTAGGGAATATAATAAAATGTAAATGCCGCAGAATTACGATGGACCGCAGTATGAACAATCCAGAATATCATTTGGGCTCAGAGAACCTGGCATCGATTTTTTCATGTTGTGAACAATAATGGTAATCGATATCAATCCTCGAAAATGAATTTGGGGAATTTTTCATGGAGCTTGACAGTAACAATTCAATACGGCCAATTAAATTTCTTAAAATAGCTCATAAGTGCTACTGATAATAGGATCATAGGATTGAGAGATAAAAGAGGCCTGAGAAATCTTTGAGTTCTTCATTGTGCAGATGGGGAAACTGAGGCCTGGAGGAGGGATGTGACTGGCCCAGGGCCACAAGTGTTGTGTTACAGATCCAGGATTTCAATCTAAGACTTTGAACTTTACTTCCAAAGCTCTTTGCTTTATAATCATGCCCCGTATTATTAAACATACCATATATTAGGAAGAAATTGGGGTGGGGGAAGCAGGTACTACCAAAATGTAGACCTAACTCAAAATTACACAGCTTTCAGAAGCACTTCCCATAGCTGTATGTATGTCTGTTTTCAACCACTCCAAATTCCTTACTCTTCCAAGAAGACAAGCCGCTAACACGTTATGCATGATTGCAAACTGTGTTCAAAGCTGTCTCCAACAGTATCTCTGACCTTGTGAGTTCTTGCTCTGGATTTTATTTCCTTGCTGAAATATTGTACTTTCCACCCACAGAAGAAAACATCGTTTCAAATGAAGGTTAGCATGAAGCAAAGAATCCTGAGATTGTACTTTGGACAAAATCATTTAAACCCTCTTAAGCCTCAGTGTCCCCATCTGCAAAAAAAGGGATAATAACGTGCCCCCTACACCTACCTCATGGGGGTGATTGTTAAGAGGAAGGTGCTTTGTAAACTGTAAAGCATCATATAAACATTAGCTACTCTCACCACGTGGAAACTGACTGGGTGTTGGACAAAATATGCTTACGTTGTCGAAGTGAATGCTGTCTTTTCACTGCCTCTAGCATGGTTCACCAGGCACCTGATGAAACTGATATTGACAGTGGAGACACCATACACTTGTCCTCCTGCCCCCACTGAATTGGCGAACGTCTTTAGCTCCCTGAAATAAGAAACCCTTAGCATTGTCGTCTACTCCCTAGGTGTGTGGTGTTTGGTAGCCGTAGATAATGTAGCTCTTTGTATCTTCCTCTTTGGAGGTAGGGGTGAGAAGTTTCCATCCTTCAAAGGAAATGTTTCCCCCTGAGTACTAATGAGTGAATCATACAGATCTGGAGTCGGATAAGATCTCCAGGCCATGCCAGTGCAACCCTATGTAATGAAAAGAATACTTGATTTGGAGGGAAGAGGTCTTAGGTTCAGATTCCTCATATCTTTGCCTCTTATTTCTTTGTGACCCTGGACAAGTCACTATTTCTCTGGACCTCAGTTTCCCCATCTGAAAATTCTGGCATTGGAGAAGTTGATCTCTTAGAGCTCCAGAGCCCAGGATTCAGATTTGATCTCCATTTGAGGTATAATCGTCATCATCATAAGCATTTATATAGTGACTTAAGTTTTGCGAAGGGTTTTGCAAATATTATTTCATGTGATCCTCATAGGGAAGTAGATGCTGTTATTATCCTTATTTCATAGATGGGAAAACTGAGGCATACAGCTAATATAAGGCTGGATTTGAATTCAGGTCTTCCTGACTCTAGGTCCAGTACTTTATCTGTTGTGACGCCTGGCTGCCTAGAATTGCTTCTAAAACATAGTCAACTAGGAAGGTAGAAATTATGAAAATACATTACTGACCTCACTTTAGAAAGACTAATTTAAACTCTTTACCATGTGATGAAAACAAAAAGGAAGGTCTCAGTCATAAACATTAGAGACCACCATGTGCCACTGAATAGAAAGACCAAATTATCAAGATTTTTTTTTCTAAGAAAACAAATAAACATATGTGAAATAGAGACACCTTTCTGCTTAGAGTCCCTTTGTCTGCAATGCCATGAGGAATCTGACTTCCTTGGATTCAATCGTACATGCAGTCACTCAACAGTCAACATATTTTAAAAGCTCAGAAGCTAAGTAGAAATTTGTTTCCTTGCTTTTCAGACTTTTTCAGCCCAAGAAGGTAGAGATCCCTAAGTTTTCCACCATTCGTCCAGTATATACATGCCTGTTGCTTGTCCAGATTACACTTGGCTTGACTTTGGATCACATTTTTCCATGTTGTCTTTTTGTCATTTTCATTTCCCCTACAATTTCTTCATCACTGCCATTGAGCGTCTGCTCAGAATAGTCTTTCCTGTTGATGCTGATCTGCCCAGCATCTTATAGGTCATTTGCTTAAGGCTTTTCCAGTGATCTTCCAGCTGCTAGAGAGCCTATTTACTTCAATACATTCTAAAAGTCATTTGAGGAATTATATAAATGACACAATGCATGTTGTCTGTTATGTGACTATCTGAAATGACTTAGCTAGGTCTGTAGGAGTGTAGGATCACAGGGATAAAGCTAGTAGGGACCTCAAAAGCCATCTAATCCAATCCCCTTGACACAATAAGATGGTGCAGTGGATAGGGCCTCAGACCTGGAATCAAGAAGACGGTAGTTCAAATCCAGCCTTATATGCCTACTAGTGGTGTGACCCTGGGCAAGTTACTTAACCTCTCTCTGTCTCGGTATCCTCAACTATAAAATGGAAATAAAAATAACACCTACAAATGAGATAATATTTATAAGGCACTTAGCATAGTGCCTGACTCATAACAGGTACTTAGTAAATTCTTGTCCCCTTCCTCCTTCCCTTCTCCCTGAGCTTATTGGTAAGAAGACAGGCCAAGGCAGTTAAACTGACTTGCCCAAAGACACACAATTAGTGTTGAAGGCAGTGCACGAACCAAGATCCTCTGATTTTTGTCTCCCCTAATGTTTGACCTGGAAATGGGAAAAATGCTTATTCTAGGGAAATGTTTGTAGGATATTCAGCTGAAAAAAAGTCATTTTAATCATAAAGTGCTCAGTTGATAAATGAAAAGAATATGGCTCCCTCATGATTATCTATGTCATTCCTTAAATATTACATCCAAAATGGAACCTAGGACTCCATATATGCTGTAACTAGAGTAGAATACAGTAGGAGAATCACCTTTTTTTTTTCATTCTGGACATGATGCCTCTCTCCTTAATGGAGCCTCAGATTGAATTGGCCCCTGCATTTGACCTGTGCTAAATTTTCACTCCCCTAAAATCCCCAAATCTTTTTGACGTGAACTTTTGTTTAGCTACATTCTGCCCTTCCTAAAATCTTGTACTTAGTGCAGTTGACTTAGTGAACACAGATATCATACTTTTCCTTTATCGCTATTAAATTTCACATTATTAGGTTTGATCCAACATTCTAATGTGATGAGATATTTTTCTTTTGAGTTTTAGGAGGGCAGGAGCTATCTCAACTATATATCTCTCATAACACTTGGCATAATGATCTGTAGAGAGTAGAGCTGGGGTCTTTACCCTGGGATCTATGAACTTGCTTTGCTTTTTAAAATATATATTTTCAACTACTTCAATACAACTAATTTTCTTTGATATCTTGCATATTTTAATTTATGCATTTACAAAACATCATTTTGTGGAGTCTAGAAATTTTACTAGGCTTATGACTCAGAAAAGATTAAAGACCTCTAAAAGTAGAGGTGCATTAATAAATATTTGTTAAATTCGGTTCAGAAGTTATTTCTGAGTATTGATTTCTAAACCACCTTTATAAAGCAGGATCTTTGGAGCTTTTAATGACACTTCTCAATAACCAGGAAGCTGAATTCTATAAAGATTAAGTGAATTCTGAGTTAATAAGAGTATTTGTGGACTGGCTGGGGCCTCACAGAATCCCAGAATTGGGTCCTCAGCAGACATCTCGTAAATCCCATATTTGAAGAAGAGTGAACCCTGTAACATACACAACAAATGGTCTTCCAGCTTTTGCTTGGAAGTCTCTAGTGAGAAAGGAAGTCACTACCTCCTAAGGAAGGTTATTCCACTTTGTCATAATTCAGAAGATTTTCTTTGCAATCAGCCTACATTCTCCACTTTTAGGTTTTGTGTGTTATTCCTAGGTCCTTGGTCTCCCTGGGCCAAACAGCAAGGGTAATTCCTCTTCTTGGTGTTTCCAGGGAAGGTATTTTCACTCCCTGAAGATTATGATCACCTTCCTCCCCCTTACCCTCCACTGCCCCATTCTGCTCTTTTCCAAACTAAATTAACATACTCCCTTCAATTTACACTCCTATGGAATGATGCTCATGGTTCACCACCGAGGTTGGCCCCCTCTGAACACTTTCCAACTTATCTCAGTGTCTCTCCTAAAAATGTGGTGCCCAGAATGGAACACAATAATGGAGAAGTGAATTAACTAGGACTGACTATTCTTACAGGACATTTTCCTATCCCCATGCCAAATACTACACAGAGATGATCACATAAGCTCTTTCTTCTGGGATTTTATAATCCTTTAGAAAGTTATGGTGAAATAGTCACATATAGCTTGGGAATAAAGACAACAGAATTTTAAAAAGCATAAGGCCTGGATTCTAATACTAGGTTGGGACTTCTTAGCAATATTATTCTTAACAAGTCCTTTTATCTTTCTTGGCCTCTGTTTCCCTACCTGTAAAATAAAGAAAGCATTCCAGATATTCTCCTTGGGTCCTTGAAGCCTTAACATCCTATGTTCTTTGGATCCCCAGCATTTAGCACAGGGCCCGGCACAGAGGAGGTGCTTAATAAATGCTTTATCGACTGATTGTTCCCTTACTCCATTTAACCAACACACATGCATGCATCTTGTAAACATCTATGCATTTTTACCTCACCAAGCCTCAGACCTGTGCCTCCTTCAACATTCAATACTTTCAAATTCTATTCTTTGACCGCAGCCTCTGAATCTTTGATCACTGACACTGAGTCTTATCCTTTGTCCTTTGTCCTTTGTCCTTACCATAGCCTTCTTTCAGTTCAGCTTTCTCATCCTGACTTCACTTGGCACCATATCCAGTCTTGGGTTGCCAATTTCATGTTAGCTATTACCCTCCAATCTCCTGCCTCCCTGACCTGTCATTCCTACTCTGTGGATTCACATGCCGGGGCAACCCCCAAGGCTCTTTGCTCTCTGACTTCTTTGCTCTTTGTCCAAGGCTGCTTAGTATCACTGTAGAAGATTATGAGATTCAGCTGATTTCACTTAGTAGAAATCTTAGCTGGAGCTTAGCTGCTCCTTAAAAATCTATTTTTCTTCTCTTCTTGACCAGCTCCTTACCTCTTTCTAAATCTCTTCTCCATCCCCAACTCCAACTCTGACAAGAGATAACCTAAGTCCTGATATCATTGAGAAAATTGAGGGTCTTCAAAGTAAGCTTCCTTGACTTCTCTTCCCATTATTGACCATTTCAGTATCCTGTATCTCACAGGGTTGTTCTGAGGCTCATATAAAATAAAATAAACTGTAGAACACTACAGAAATATCTGTTATCATTCTTATCATGTCAAGGGGGCCTCTTACACATTAAGTGGGTCCCAAGCAGTGAATTTATTGGACGATATGGATGAGTGACAGAAGAGATTGGCAGTCATGGGTAGGTTGAGGTCTGAATTATTGGAGGAAATAGCCCAATTAATGAGATCCTATATCTTTTGGCATATCGGAATAAGGAGGACACAGACTTAATCTGCTAAATTCCTAGGATAGAAGAAGGACTGTGAATATGAAGATGTCTTTTTTTTCAATTTTAGGAGAGGGACATATTTTAACTTCATGGAAAGGACTCCATGAAAATTTAATCTCTCCAAAGTAGATCATGGAACTCCAGATTAAGAGCTAGACAGGAACTGGGAGCCATATTATCCAGTTGGACTTTGTTGTGAGGTAGTGAGTTCTTATCCCTGGAGGAGGGTCAAGCAGAAGACAGCTAGCCACCTGTAGAGATGTTTTAGAGAGAATTCATATTTCTGCTAGGAGCTCGATTAAATAACCTCCAAAGGTTATTTAAATAAATTTTATATAAATAACCTCCAAAATAACCTCTTCCAACTCTAAGAATCTCTCTTGGTCAATGAGTTAAAGTCCCAGGACCTGGTTTTGCATCTTAACTCTGACACCAATTGTCCATGTGATCTCAAGCAGGTCATCAAGTCTCCCTGGCCTCAGTTTCAACCGTAAAAGGACACGGTTGGTCTAGATTAGGTTCTAGATGATCACTGGGGTTCCTGCCAGCTCTGGATTCCTTTGATTCTCTCAAGTTCAGTTTCTTCTATAAAGTTAGTGCGTCCGTACTAGGTAACCTCTGAAGTCCTTACAACTCCAAACCAGTAATCCCCTTACGTGTGTTTGTGGATAGACAGACAGACAGATAGATAGAGGAAAGATAGCCAGATAGATAGGAGATAGATATCCAGATGATAGGTAGGTAGATGGAGGGATAGATAGGTAGATAGATAGAGAAATGATAGATAGGCTGACAGGAGATAGATATCCAGATGATAGATAGATGGATAGCTAGATGATACATAGATAGATAGAGGAAAGACAGACAGACAGATAGGAGGAAAATATCCAAGTGATAGATAGGTGTGTGTGTGAGAGAGAGAGAGATGGAGATGGAGATCTTAGTAACATAGTCAGAATGAATTTGCCTTCTGGTGAGTAAGTAATTTCTTAAATCCCTGGGCATGGTTTATGATTTGGAAGCCACTTGTTCAGTAACCTTAAGGAAATGGAAGAAAACGTGATGGCTTTCCCAGAATGTAAACCCTCTATTATGCCTCCACTCCACAAGCTGGCCGTCTGTCGGATACTGCCACGTCTTCCCAACTTGATCCACGGACCCTTGAAGTCTGTAGGATTCCTAGTTGTGTATAGAAATATAGGAATAGGCAGAATAACAAGCCTAGGATTTTTTTTTCCTTTCCTTGCTCTGTGAAGCTTGCTCATGAGTTATGCTTCAGTGGACTTCAAAGGGAATTCTTTGCTTGGATTAGCTGTGCAGAGCCCAGAGCCAGGTGAGAAATGGGTTTAGTTATTGCAGGGCCCCCTGGTTGGCTAGAGAGAGATCAGAGCACTCAGGGGTTGCTTTTTATCCAGGTGCTTCTGATTAGAAGTGAATACGCATGTAATACAAATATACAGGGTGTCCCGGCTTCATTAGCATCACTATCGCCATCATCATCATTATCATCATTGAGAGTGTTTCATAGAGTGACTCCCTGCTCATGGGGCTCTACAGAGTAGCCTGATAAGGATGACTCCTCCCTTTGGGTGAACATTTTAGAAAAAATGAAAATGTGAATCAGCAGAAGGGACATAAGGACGGAGAGAACTAGCAGCTAGCACACAGACCAGTCAGGTAAACAGTATGTTAGATTTATGGCTTTCAAAGCATGTGGGGACAGAGTAAGAAGGCAGTTGTCTTTTGAGAATATGTGTGGCAAGTTGAAAATGTACTATATTGTGGGCTGTAGGGTCGTGGATTTAGAGCTGAAAGGAAGCTTAGAGGTCATCTCTTCCAATACCTTCATTTTTACTTAGGAGGAAACCAAGGTCCAAAGAAGCTGTAATAAGTTACATTCATAGATATAAAACTAGGAAGAATCTTAGAGGTTATTTAGCCCAAGCCATTCACTTTTTTCAGGAGAAGAAACTGAGATCTGAAGAGGTGGGATAGCTTTGGATCTTAAAAGAAGGAAACCTTAGAAGTCATTGAGTCTAAACTCTTCATTTTTACAAAGTAGGAAACTGAGGCCCAGAGTTTGTTAGCACTCACCCTCCCCCAGAAATGATGTGATGTTCTCTCTCTCTCCTCCCCTCCCTTTCCCTCCCTCCTCATATTTCTCTTTCTCTCCCTCTCTCTCCCCCCTCTCCCCCTCCCCCTTTCTCTCTCCCTCTCTCCCTCCCTCTCTCTACCCCCATACTCCCTCCCTCCCTCTCCCCTCTCTGTATGTATGTATTTCTTATTTCTTAATCTCTTTTTGAGTTGTTCTCTTTCCCCCAGTAGAATATAAACTCTTTCCATTGAGTTTTCTTTTTTTTTTGTCTCCAGTTTCTAGCACCATTCTTGGAACACAGTAGGTGATTAATAATTGCGTGCTTGCTTGTTGAGTTGTCTAGGGTTACTCATACACCTCAGATTGTAGGTTTAGACCTGGAATGGTCTGTAGAGGTCATCTAGTTCATCCTTCCCATTTTACAGATGAGGAAACTGTGGCCCACAGAGAAGTGACTTACCCAGATAGTAAATTGAAAAGCTGGGATTTGAACCCATGTCCTCACCATCCAAATCCAGTGCTTTTTCTATGACACTAGCATAAAAAATATTGAGGTAGAAGTTAGGAGATCTGGGTTCAAATATGGGCTCTGCAACTAACTCCTTGGTATTATCGGACAAGTTACTTTATTTCTTGACCTAGGTCTCCTCCTGTGTGAAGTGAGGGAGGGGGTGGACATGGTGGTATCTGGGGTCTCTTCTAGCTCTAACATTCTATTATTCTTGAAAAGTAGGGAGGAGCAGCATGATGCAAAGGAGAGGGCCTTAGATTTGGAGTCAGAAGCTTTGCGTTCAAATCCCCATTCTGTTACCCACTGTCTGAGTGACCCCAGGCAGGTCACCTCACCTCTATGGGCCTCATCTATAAAATGAGGGGGTTGACTTGACGACCTCAAAGGTCCTTCCCACTTTGGTCTATGCTCCTGTGTTCCAGTTAGTTAAGAAAAAGGAGCCACTTGGCTGGATGGAAAGAAAAGAGAGGATTTAGCCACTTTGAAGGGGACTCCAAGGTGGGAGCAGGAGGATTTGAAGGAATGGATGCTGAGAAAATGTTCCTGGAGAAAGGAAGGGGGAAGGAAGGGGATTAAAGGAGAGAGAACAAGATGTCTAAGTGATTGTGGGGGCTGCCTTGAAAGGGCTTTGAAGTGGAGAAAGGGACGTTAATCCTGGGCATCAGGAGGTTGACCTCCAGACCAAAAGTGGGGGTGGATTCGACAAGGTCGGAGTGACAGGAGAAAAAAAATTCTGAAGACTGTACCCAGCACAGCTTGGAGATTCTCTGAAAAGTGTGGGAAGAAGCCTAATAAATGTGGCTAAAGGCAGAAGCCAGAGGGGAAGAGGAGGAAGATGAAGAGCAGGATACAATGATACAGATCCATAATCTCACAGGTTCATAGACCTAGAGAGGGAAGGAACTTCAGAAACCATTTGGTCTGACCCACTGATTTTACAGATGGGGCAACTGAGGCCAGGGAGGTTAAGTACCTGCCTAAGGTGATACAGGTAGTAAGTAAATTTCAGAGGTAGAATGAAGACTCGGGTCTAGTGCCCTTTCCTCTGTACCTGCAGCCAGGGTACAGAGAAAAAGGGGAATTCTGCAGCCACAAAGGGAAAAGAAGTAACAACAGCAGTAGGGTTTGGCAACAGATTAGTGGGAGCAGAGTGCTAGATGATAATAAGCTGGAAATTGCTGGAAGATTTTATAGGGCATTTGGTGATAGTGTGGTGTTGCCAACTGAGCTGGAGAAGCTGGGCTTGAGGGGAGATTAAGAGAGAGAAAGGAGGACAGGGAAAATAAGAGATACATAGAAGAAGAAAGTGGGAGAGAGGAAAAGGAAAGGGAGAGAGGTGGGAGATGAGACACAGAGGAAGAGACAGAGAGGAGGGGACAGACACAGAGAGGGAGAGGAAGGAGATAAGGGGAGAGAGTGTAGGGAATACCCACAGAGCGAGGGAGAGAGACAGATGCAGAGGGGCAGAAGGAAAAGAGAGAGAGAGAGACAGAGGATGGAAATACGTAGTTAATTTTTTTTCTTTTATGTGGCTGTATAAAGAAGAAAGAGAATAAGGTTATCCCTTTACAATTTAATTATTCTGTTTTATCTTCATAATCATCATGTATGTATTAGTGAAATATATATATGTATATATATATAATATATATATATATATATATAAATGCCTTGATTTCCTAGACTGCATAGCATCATTCTTTGAGGTCATTTCATTTGATAGCATCTAAGGAGACACTTCATAGAGAAATCATTGAACGTCTATGAGCAACCAACCCATTGACTTTGCATTTCTGAATCTCAGATTAAACCTCGATCATGCTTCTATTCTTGTAATGAGTAAAGCAATAATCTCAATGACTCACAGGCTGCTAGAAGCTGTCATATCCTCCCTTTGCTTTTCCAGATTCTGCTATATAGAATGGGGATGAATGCATCTAACTCTGGTTTGTGGGTCAATGCATTGCCAGTGTGCTTTGAAGGAAAAGGGAGGTATTTTATGATTCCAACTCTCACCTAATTTAAAAAAGGAAAGGTTAATTATTATAGATATGGGAGGCAGGGAGCATAGCTTGGTGAAAAATAATATTGGATTTGGAGTGAAATGACCTGGCTTTGCAGCCCATCTCCAATGCCAAGAGATCTCCAAAATGGAATGGAGATGGTGAGTTCTCCTTTATGACAGTAATTCAAGTCGAGCTAACTTGTAGTAAGCATTCTTTTTCAGGGGTGGGCTTGACTAGACAGTATCAGGATTTTCTTCCAAATCTAAAATTCTGTGATTCTGTGATCTGACACTTACTAGATCTTTGACCATGGGGAAATCATTGCTCCTAGAATCATAATATCCGAGAGAGAGAGCTAGAAAAGACTTCAGTGTCTTGTTAGTGCAATCTTCTCTCTTTAAGAAACTAAGTCGAGGAGAGGTGGAATGGGCACGATGGCTAGAGTGCAGGAGTTGAAGGCAGGGAGACCTAAGTTCAAATCCTGCCTCAGCCACTTACTGTGTCACCCTGGACAAGTCACAACCTTTTTGAGGCACAGTTTCCTCATTTGTAAAATGAAGGGGTTGGACTCTGCGGACTTTAAAACCCAACACAGTTCTAAATCTATGACTCTGTGGCAAAGATTATACAGAGAACATGTGGAAGAACCAACATTCAGGGGGCAGCTAGGTGGCACAGTGGATAGAGTACTGGCTCTGGATTCAGGAGGACCTGAGTTCAAATCCGGCCTCAAGACACATAACACTCACTAGCTGTGTGACTTTGGGCAAGTCACTTAACCCCACCCACCTTGCAGAAAAAAAAAGAACCAACATTCAAATCAGTTTGTCTGACTCAGAATCTAGTATCATTTCTTCTGTACCCCTAGGTCCTCTCTGAACCTCAGTGTCCTCATCTGCAAAATAGAGATAAGCCATCATTTCTGTATAAACTACTTCGTATGTGGAAAGTACTTTATAAACCTTGAAGCCCTTTATAAATGTAAGGTTTATCTAAAACTATTATTATTATTTTCTTCAGAAATGTGATTTTAAATATTGGGAATACTATAATTCTAGTGCAGTGTAGAAAGAAAGAGCTCTTGATGAACTGTCATTTGCTTCGTCACTACTCACATAATAGTGATGTTTATAGCAACAACAACAATAATGATAGCAAGCATTTATATAGCACTTTAAGGTTTGCAAAGTGCCTTACATACACTATTGCATTTTACCCTCACAACCATGCTGGGAGGTAGATGTTATTATTATCCTCATCCTATTTTGCAGACGGGAAAACTGAGGGCTGAATAACTGAAAAAAACTGAGGTTAAACAACTTGCCTAGGGTCACATAGGTAGGAGGTGTCTGAGGATGGATTTTGAACTCAGGTCTTCCTGATTCCATGTTTATACATACACTATATTTTATATAAATTATGCATAAATATATAGCACTTGCATATTACAGATTATATATATATATATTATATATATAACATGTATATAGTATTTATATGTTTCACCATAGGCAAATTACTGAGTATCTGTGAGTCTCGGGCAGCTCTCTAAGACTGTAAATTGCTGGTGGGCTACGTCACCACTGTTGCGGGGCATCTCCATCCTAGGAGTTCCCACACCCGGGAAAGCACAGGTCCTGGATATGTCAAAGTGGAGCCACCAAAAACAGTCCCAGAGCCATGTCTTAAACAATAACAATATTATAATATAATAATATTAATAATAATTAATATTATTATAATAATAAAATCTAGGGAAAAAATTAAATACTTATACAATGAAGGGCTCACAAAGATGAGCCAGGTTGAGATGAGACAAAATGATCGTTAAATTGGTAAAAATTATACTTCCTTTTCCTTTATACTTTTCATGGGTGATTTAATCAATACAGAACAAAACAAACAAAGCTGACCTGATTCTTCCTTATCCCATGTCCTGGTCAGGAGGGAGCAGAACAGCTTAGCCTCACGGGGGAGGCTTCCCGAGTGGGTTTCCTCCTGAGCTCAACCAAGGGATTAGCAACAGGGGAAGAAAAGAAGGGAAGAAAAATTGGGAAATGTCGTAATAGCCTTTGCAAAATGACTACGTGACCACTATTTATTGAGAATCAGTATTAACTTATGTACAACTTGCATGAGTTATAAAGTTTCCTTCCCATTGGATTGCATACTCCATGAGGTCAGGGAGTGTGTGTGTGTGTGTGTGTGTGTGTGTGTGTGTGTGTGTGTTTGTGTTTGTCTTAGAATCCCAGCACTGGGCACAGTGCCTCATATATTACAGGTGATCCATAAATGCTTATTGATCTGAATTACTTTTTATTGCTTTTATTTATTATTTTTATTGTTTCAACGTATTTTTAAATTTTATTTTTATTCATTTATTTTATTTGTTTTAAAATTTTTATTTAATGTAAGAATTTTATCTATTAATTTAAAAAATAGTTTTATTGATGCCTTTTGTCCTTTACATCATAGTCATTTCTGGGATGGGGGTGGGGGGAGGTACCAAAATCAGCTTCCTCCTTCAGATTGAACTTTCGCTTGTAACAAAGAAAATTACAAAATGAATTCACTGTCGGTCCCTGCTGAGCTGGGCTGTCCATCTCTTGCCTTACCACTACCCCTGTATCTCTAGAAGATGGTGTAAGACCCTGAAGATCATAGAATTTCCTTGCAAGTGAAAGTTCCCTTACCCTTCCTATCATAAAGGGATGTGATCTGAGAGCCGGGCAGAGAGGATCTTGTCCCCTGTGCCAAAGGGCCCTCCACCTGGCAATAAGACAATCAAACAGAGTTTGGGTAGTGCCTTTTAAAGAAAAAAGGCCTTCTAAAAAAATCAATCAATCCACAAGTGTTTATTAATATACGATGCGCCAGGCAAAGTTTTAGGTGCTAAGGACACAAAGAATAGCATAATGCAAAAAACACATTCACCTCTATGCCTTTGCTCTGCCCTCTCTGCCCCTCCTCCCGCCACAGCCCACTGCCCTTCTGTTGTTAGGATGTTATGGAAGAAGAAATAATGAAGCAGCTATCACAAAAGAAGAAAATGACCCTGAGAGGCCAAATGACTTACCCAGGGCATCAGACCTCGTCAGCGTGGGGCCAACAGTCAAACATGTAGTCTTGGCTCTGAGATCAGTTTTCTTACATAAAAATTAAGAAAGATACTTGAGGGATGAAACCTTTTCTTTGTCATGAAATATGGGTTTAATTAGTTCTTCCTATACAAAGGCCAGGTCCAGTGGCAAAGGAGAAGTTTAAAAGTCGTGTTTGCATGTATTTGGTAGAGAAGAAAGCGCACTGAGCCCATTGCCGGAGGATCTGGGTTCTCGGTCTCTCTGTGATTCTACTTATGTTACTTTGGACTGCCCTGGGCCTCAGTTTTGTCATCTATAAAATGGGAAGATTGGGCCTCTGAGGAGCTTGCCAGCTCTAGCTCAAAGATTCTATGATAATGCAGTTTGTTAATGATTATTTCCTCTTCAATTTGCTTTGTACGTAAACATCTAAAAATAATGATGATAATTATTATAACTAGCATTGATGTAGTTCCTTATGATTTGCAAAGTGCTTTACATGTTATCTCATTTGATACCCACAGGTAGGTGCTGTTATCATCGCCATTTTACAGATGAGGAACCTGAGGCCAAGGACTGTTTCATTTTTAATTCTTGTATCCCTAGCTCTAAACACCATGCCTGGTGTTCAATCAACAAACAGTTATTAAAAACCAACTATGGCCTGGCTACTATGCCAGGCACTGGGGAGACAAAAACAAAAAAAAATGAAAACAGACCCTTCCCTCAAGAAAGGCATTTATATTGCATGGTAAGTATTGAATTAAACTGAATTCCATAGACCCGAGTACAGTAGAGAAGGTACAAGTAGGGCCTCACTGTCCCCAAGAATAATTATACGGGGAGAGCAGTCAAGGGTGTTTTTCTTTTTAATGAAATATCAGAGATGCTCAGCCAATAACGTGGGTAAAATGAAACCGGGAAAATTCTGGGACTTCCCTGTTGAGCTCTTTCCCTGGGGAAGTGCCATGCATAGAAATGTGGCAGGAAAGTTTAGTTTGAGGCAGTTTTTTTTAAGGGTTTTCCTTAGAATAAATATGTACAGTTATGTAAATGTAACAGAATATGTTGTTACAAACGCTGTGTTTCAAATGTTTTGAGAGACTCCGTGGAAATAGATTCCACCACCATTGTTGTTCCCCATCATTCCTCCCCATTGTGACTGCGACTGGTTGACCACTGACTTGTTGTTGGTTATAGAAGGCAAAATTTAGCCTTAATGACCTCACGCCAAATTTCTATCTCTTCTGACTCGGACACTGTATGATCCTGTATCCTTAAGCCTTGGCCATAAAACTGGCTTGAGAGAGAATTTGGAGCTTCAGCATGTCAACAGATATATTAATGTATGCTGGATATGCATATAATGTATATTATTAACAAATATATTAATGAATTCACAGTGAGATCTTAAGACTGTAGCTTTAGAGTTGAAAGAGACCTTAGAAATTGGCTGGTTTCAGGATTCTAAACCTAGCATTCCAGGGACTTTAAAATATATACATACATACATACATACATACCTATATATATATACATACATATGGGGAGAGAGAGAGAGAGAGAGAGAGAGAGAGAGAGAATGAACTATATTTTTATATAATTGGTTTCCTTGGTAATCCTATATATATTTTATTCTATTCATTTAATTTTTTTAAAAAGCTTTTTTAATCTATTTTATTTTTACATATTACAAACATTTAGAGATTCCCCATCCCACCCCCACCCCCCACTGCTGTGAGAGTTCTCTTGTAAAACCTAAAATAATTAAGTGAAATTAATCTTACAGTGACCTCATCTGAAAATTCATGCAACATTCCACATCTATGGCACTCCTCACACACTTTTCTATTTTTTTTTTAATTAGCAAGAATCTATTTTCTCTCCTTTCCACCTCTGATTACCTAGTCTTCTCATTTTACAGGTAGGAAAACTGAGGCAGAGAGAGGCAAACTTTCCCAAGGTCATAAAAGTAGTAAATCTCAGAGATAGCAATTGAATCCAGCTCTTTTAAATGCAGATCCAGTTTTCCTTACACTCCATCAATGTTCATCTTTTTTAACATAACTCTTAAAGAATCATTCTTTTCAACCCACTGAATGTATGTGGGCCCTAACCACATTTTCAAATTCTGCCCACTTAACTACCTCTTTTTCTCGCTTTATGGTATTCCTAAAGGAGCCTAAGTATCTTCCTGAAATAAACAGTTTGACTTCTTCCCCCAAACACAGATTTCCATGAAAACAAACCACAAAGGGAAGTAGATACAGAAGGCATATCCCTCACTGCCTAATTTTCATGTATCTTGATGCCCAATTTCATTAGATTTCTTCTTAGTTTGATTTTTAAGGTCTAAGGGTTACTATTTATTTTCATAAGTGGCATAATGGCCGAGATTATTGAATCCAAGGGAGGATTTTTCCAGATGTTGTTGTTGTTGAGTCATTTCAGTCATGTCTGACTCTTTGTGACCCCATTTGGGGTTTTCTTGGCAGAGATATTGGAGTGGTTTTAGATAGGAATAATCCACTTAAAGAACATTATAGATTTTTGAGCTTTTATTCCCAAAGTGATCAGCAATGGGTACGCAGATTATAACTACACAAGGCAAAAATAACTACTGCTCATTTCAATGAAATTATAACTCCAGAGAGTGAAAATAGCTAATCAATTCAGTCAAATTACAGAACAAATTAATCAAGATGAGTGATGGCTCCTGTTGGTTTTATGGATTAAAATGATTGGGTGAAATCTTTACTTTTCAACTAGGGGTTGCCACAAGCTCAGTCTTAAATCCCCTTTATCCCTTGGGACACGTCACTTCAAATAATCCCAGGATTATTTGAGTATGATAAATATTTTAACAATAATATACCATATAAACATAATAAAAATATAATAATATTACATGATTAAAAGAATCCTCAGATGGAGAGAAATGGGGTGGTAGTAGGACCAAGAACTCATATGGCTAGAAGCAGATTGAAATAAAATTGGGAAATGTTCAATGAAATAAGTAAAAATACAATATAACAAAGATAATTTAATTTGTGGTTTTCTAAGTCAGTATGTGACCTCCAGGAGTATCTTTCTATTTGGGTTCAGCACCGCTCTGCATAATTCTTAAGATGGTGTAACAATGACTGCAAAGGGAGAAAATTATACTTTTTATACAATCATGATTACGAAATGAAATTTCATATTCGCATATCTTTCTGTACCACTTGACGTGTCACCAATCACCCTTCCAGATAACTCCAAAGGAGAAACTAGTTTAATGAAAGTGATTTGAAAATTGAAATCAACTGGTTCTACCTTTAAGGTGATGCAATAACCAGTGCTTAGCACAGTATCTAGCACATAGTAGGCACTTAATGAAATGCTTGTTCATAGCGGCTCACATTTGTAAATTGAAGGGTTGCAAAGCATGTCACATGTATTACTTCCTTTAATAATAACTGATTATAATAATTGACATTTATATAGAGGTCCTGCGATATGCAACCACACACTTGGCATGCATTATCTTGTTTGATCCTCGAAGTAACCCCTTCTCATAAGTACTACAGCTATTACATTTGGAGTAACTAAGGCAGAGAAGAGTTAAGTGCCTTACCTGAGGTTGTTAAGACTGGGATTTGAACCCAATGCTTCTGGATTCAAAAGAGTCAGTAGCGGTTAGAGAACTAACTGTATTTGGAATCAATAAGATGTGGAATCAACCCTAATTCTGAGCTGTTTAAGAAAAAAAAGAATCAAAGGCTTTCCTAATTCCCCAAATTTATGTTTAGAATGTAGGGATCAGGAATTGGTGTCCTGAGGAAAAATCCTTTCCAGTCTGTCCACATAGCCCCATTTACTAATTTCTGAAATGGCAGTAGTGGACTTCAAGTAGGAATTCTGATCCATTATTTGGGAAATAAGAAATTCCAAGTAGGACCTTTTCTTTCCTTCTTTACATTGAAAGCAGTCATAGAAAGTTTGGATTGGCATCCAGAGGCAACCCAGTATCCCAAACGTTTCCTCTGGGAATGGCCCAGGAAATACTAGCTGTTTGCCATTCTCTAAGTATGGCCCAACATTTCCAGGTCTCTGGAGGGGGACAAAGAAGGGACCACTGGGACAGGCAGGTAAGATACTTTTGACATTATATCTCTGGTAAGTTCCATGAACCAGATTTAGAAATACTGCAGATGCCATCTGTCAGAGTATTCTAACACTAAACAGAAAATTGAGGACACCTTGAGACTTCCCCCTTCTGCTATTCCACTTTATAAAAATTTAAGGAGGAAATTCCTGGTATACTGGCCTGGGAATCAAAAATACCTCTCTCTGCTCTGCCACTTATTAAGCATGTGATTTTGAGTAAATCATTAATCTCCCTTTGCCAAGAAAATGAGATTGGATTGTGTGAATACCACACTCCCTCTCCTAACCCTAAAATTCCATAAGTCCACAATACTAGACTGGAAAAAGATCAGTGATTCATGTACCAGCTGTATACTCAGGACATTGGTTCTACCTGTCCTTGAGGTCTCTTCTCGAAGTCTCCCAGTGAAAGGCCAGAGAAGTGCAAGAAGCATTTTGTAAATCAAGTCCCCAGCCAATGAAAGCCCCCTTCAGACCTTTGCGTTTGGGCAATGGCTCCAGGTTAGAATGTAGAGATTCCTTAATATGGAACTCCCTTGTGTCCAGAAAATAAACATCTAGAGAACTCCGATACCAGAATTCTCTTCTTCTTCTTCCTTCCTTTTTCTTCACTATTCTTTTCTTTCTCCTCCTTCTTGCTCCTTCCTTCTTCTGCGACATTCTCCAAGGAGACAAATGATAACTTAAAAAACTTTTCCACTTTTTAGTGATTTCCTTTCAAGAGAAAGGAAGAAAAAACACCATTCGGACTTTTCTAAATAGGATCATTCTTATTCACCTTCATTTCAACTATCTCCTATATATGTAATGCTTGACATGAGTTATTAACATTCACAATTGTGACCACTGAGAGGTGGTGTGATATTGTAGAGAGAGAGCTGGGATTGGAGTCAGGAAGAGATGAGCTCAAGACCTCCCTCTAACATATTCTAGCTTTGTGGCTCTGGGTAAGTCCCTTGACCTCTCATTGCTCTAGGTACTATCTAAAATTATAAATTGAGAAGAAGCTGAGCTGAATAGGTTAGAGAGAGTTCCTCACCTGGACCTCCCGACATTGATATAGTCAGAGATCTGGTCAAACAAATGATGACGCAGAGGCACTGGAAGGCCTTTGAAATGTCTTATGTCTCATCCAAGAAAGATGGTATCATCTTGATGGAAGATAGAATCCAAGGCTTGTAGTCAAGAAGACCCAAGTTCAAATTCTGTTTCTGACATTTAGTCCCACAATCAGGTTACTTAATGCCAGTGAAACTCATGCAATCGTCTAAGACCCATCAACTGAGCTTTAGAAAGTCTAAAATCTGTTTTGGCAGAGGAAGCTTTAACAGAAATCTTCAGTCTCTGTTTCATCATGTCCAAAGTGTCCATAATGATGCTTAGAGTACTTGCCTCTCAGCAGTACTGTCGGCTCAAATGAGATAATATATGTAAAGTATTTTGAAAACCTTTTATTCACATATCCACTAACATGGTGCAACGGAAGGAGTGCTCAATTTGAAATCTGAGTGCCTCAGTTTGAATCCTGCCTCTCACTACCTTTTGTGACACTAGGCAGGTGAGCTAATCTCTTAGGGGCTATGTTCTATTTTAACATTATAATATAATGTAACACAAGAAATCTATGAAGAGGAAAAGAAGGCAGGAAGGGAGAAGAAGGGAGCAAAAAAGTGAAAAGGGAAAAGAACTGAGGGAGAGAAGAGACAGAGAAGAAGAGAAAGAAAACAGGAAAGGAGAGAAGAGAGCAGAGAAGCAAAAAAAAATGTTATTGTGGTCAGAGGGCTGGCCTTGAAATGAAAAAGTCTTGGGTTCAAGTCCTTGATCTGATACAACCTGGCTGTGTGACCTTGGGGAAATCATTTAATCTCTCAGGGCTCCGGAGTGATCTCCAAGATTCTTCTAAGATACAGATCATTTTGCTCATTTCCCTTAATGGACAGCAGTTTCCAGCTCTCCACAGCAATGAAATTGGAGGGCACAGCACCCACCTCCCATCAAAAGAAGGAAGTGGATCTGTAAGTCTATATCTATAGAAATAGGAACTTATAATAACCCGAAAAACGAACTCCCAATAAAACCTCGTTCTCCAAGACAATGCCTTTCAAGTATTTTCCTGCATTTTAAATTGGGACCCATAGCCTCATCTTCTTTGCGCATTTCCTCCAAATTATGACTTCCTTTAAGAGAATTAGTCTCTCTGGGTTGGTGACATATTACCTCAGTAGCTTCACTAATTAATTCGGTTCTGCATTTGCAAGCTGGTCTTGGCGATATGCTTTCCTAAGCATTTTCCAGTTGGGTCAGAGGAAGTGCTATCACAAGAGATGAATTAGAAAGTTAGAAAATCTCAACTATACTTCAGGAACCAGACTGGTTTTTTGCTGCCTTGAGACTTCTTGTGGTAGACAAACAGGTCCTGATTTGCATCGTATTCATTCTAACAGCCCAATTGTGCTTACCATGGAGTCTCTCTACTCTCTCTTCCCATTAACAATTCAGATCTGGCACAGGACTTCACAAAATGAATCTTAAACTTTCAGATACTAAGATGTGCCCGTTTCTCTGCTCAAAAGCCCCAGGTCAAGAATTTACTGAAGTTTAACAAGACCTGAATTTTCAGTGCATGACGTGAGCCATACTTGGGAGCTAAGGACTTGTTTTGAATTGGTTCTCATTTTAAAGAATGATTTAGCCACTTTATGCTCTGGCTTGGGTCAGAGAACTTGACAAATCTCACCTGCTAAAAAAAGAAAAAAAAACATTTCACCTCTTCGACTTCCCACCAGTGTGACCTTGGGCAAGTAGCTCCATTTCTATAACCACTGTTTCCTCGTCTGTAAAATGAAGGGGTTAGATGGCATGACTTCTAATGGTCACTTTCAGCTGTAGATCTATGATCCTATGACCCCACCGTAGACCTTAATTTCTTTCTGTGTAAAGTAAGGTGGTTAGATTGTGTCACCTTTTTTTGGTGAGGCAAACAGGATTAAATGACTTGACTAGGGTCACACAGCTAGTTAAGTGTCAAGTGTCTGAGTATGGAGTTGAACTCAAGTTCTCCCGAATCCAGGGCTGGTGCTTTCTCCATTGTACCACCTAGCTGCCCAACTATGTCACTTTTAAGGCTCCTTTCACCTCTCAGTCTATGATTCTATTGTTGGGGCAGCTAGGTGGCACAGTGCATAGAGATTCCACCAGGCCAGGGGTCAGGAAGATCTGAGTTCAAATATAGCCTCAAATCTTACTATCTGTGTGACCCTGGGCAAGTCACTTAAGTTTGTTTCAGTTTCTTCATCCCTAAAATGAAGATACTAATATTATTATTTCCCAGGTTTATTGTGAGAATCAAATGAGATAATTATTGTAAAGTGCTTAACACAGTGCTGAGGCACATAATAAGTGCTTTATAAATGTTATATATTCCTATTCTATACTGCACAGAATCTATTTAGAATGCTGATGTCCTCAGGCAGAGATCATCCCCATTGGAGACTTCTTTTATTGTAGTAAGAGATATGCCCTGCACACATTTTTATACACAGGGGACTTTATTTGACCCAAGGGTAAATAAGTCCATGATTGATCAAGTGTTTTTTAAGCAGCAATTTTAGTATATCATCTAATAAACCTATAAATCAACAAGCATTTACTAAGTGCCTGCTATGTGCTAGGCAGTGTAGTACAAAAATGAACCAGTATCTGCCCTTTAAGAGCTGAGGAAGGGAAAGAGAAGGGAGGAAAGGAGAGGAAAGAAGAAAGCAAAGAAAGAGTGAATAAGAGAGAAGCAAGAGATGTGCTATTGTAGTTAGAGAGCTGACCTTGAAGTTAAAAAGTCTTGAGTTCAAATCCCGAATCTGATACATCCGAGTTATGTAAGTGTGGGTAAGTCACTTAACTGTGCTCTTGACTGATCTCTGTGATTCTTCCAAGTTACAGATCATTTTTGCTGCCTTCCCTTGATGGACAGTAATTTCCAACTAGAGGTGCAGCACTCCACTTCCCACCAAAAAAAGGAAGTGTTCATTTCAGTCTATAGTTTCTATAGGGAAAGATGGCATGTACATATAATAGCTTAGCATTTTGCTCATGTTAAGTGCTTAAAATGCTGCTTCTTTCATTCATTCATTCATATACGGAACAAATACAAGCCAGAATAAATGCAAGGTTAGTTAGGGAGAGAGGGCACTAGCAGTTATGAAAATACTGAGCTTAGAATGGAAATACAGGAACAGTCACTTTCCTTGGACACAAAATCAGTTTTCTGTCTCTGATGATAATAAAAAAAAAAGTCAGAACTCATCTCAAGGATAAACAGTGAGAAAAAAGGAAACCCTGAAAAGGTTTAGAGATGAAAAATTTTTGGCCTTCTACTTAGAAAATTGATTTTAAAATAACAGGTGCTAAAAAAATGGGACCAAAGATTTGGTTCATCTCATATGCCTTTAAAAGGACTGAAATGAAAAGGACATTTTGAGCAAGTCTTTTTTTTTTTATTTGAGGGACTTTTTTGGTTGCTGTTAATAATATTCTCCTTGGAATAAAAAATGCGGGCGGAATGGCTTGGCACCATGAGCCAGAATACTGGTATGTGCGAGAGGTGATCCTTAGCCTGTGTTCTTTCCTAAGATTATCCCGATGATATATGCAAAACTCGGGCAAGGAGAAAATGGGAAGGGGGAAAAAAAGAAAAAGAAGAATCAGATCTAGCTGACATATACCCAAGAATATTAAGGAGGATTGGCTTGCCTACTTAGTGAAGTACTTATAATTGTTTCTGACGTGTCAAGTGAACTGGTAATAGAGGAGAAGATTGGGGAAAAAAAATTGAAATGTGATGTCAGTCTTAGAAAAAAATGAAATGAGTGGCCCCAGAAATGATCATCCTTTAAGCCTGACACCCATAGTTAATAAACCAATGGAGCAAATATTGAGAGGAAATCTGTCAATATCCCAAGGATAATGTCATCTTGAACAATCACACCTAATGGCTTGGTTTTGCATGTTTTACTAGTACAACTTGGATTCTGGGGAAATTAAAAAAAAACAAAACACAAAACTTGTGAACAAAGAGAATGAATGATAGAGACAGTGGTCGAAATAATGGTTGTAGAATGAGGAGAAGGGAGGAGGGAGGAACCTGATGCTCCTTGGAGTTGCAGTTCTGGTCCCTTTTGGCAATACCAATATGCAAATCAAATAACCATGTCCAAATCACAGCAGCAAGAAGAAAGAATTGAGCTTTCCTGAGCACGAGCTCCCCAGTCCCTGCTGCTGGAAATATATGTTGTGCGTTTTGAATATACAAGGGCATCGGAAGTGCTGTTCTCATTAAAATTTATGCTCAGAATTAATTCGCATTCATTTAGTTAAGAACTGAGTCACTTGGGTTGAAATTTTCTTCGAGCTCATAAACAAAGCATGATGACGAATGACAGTATGTCTGTAGAGCTGCCTAGCAAGGGACCACTGGGCGAAAATGGTCTTATTTTCCTCCCTTTCATATTGATGACTCCAAAATAGGAATGTAGAACCCTTTAATGGAATTTACAGATAATAAAAAAATTAGTGGAATTGCACACATAGTTGGGACAGGGCATTTAAATGTACCTAGAGGAACGCAAGATGTTTCCTGAGGGGAAGACAAAATTGCACCAAGAAAATAAAAAACTATTATTGTTTCTGAGAAAAAGTAATCAGAAAAACCCATTCAAAAGCCAGGAGACATGTAAACCATAGGAAAGCTTAAGTAACCCATTGGTGCTTGTGAATAGTAAAGCTGAACATGAGATAATTTTCTCCTAAATCTAATTCTCCCTGCTTTTCCACTATCATCTCAGCTACTTGAAAGATTCTTTATCTCCTGAATGTCCTTTGCTTCCCTCATCTACACTGTCCCAAATTCCTGACAATTCTTTTATGGTATCTCCTCTGCCCACCCTTTTTTGTCAGGCAAGATAGTACCTTGGTGTAAGGGATGGCCATCAATTTCCTACACTCATATGTGTGTGTGTGTGTGTGTGTGTGTGTGTGTGTGTGTTTCCCCTTCGTGGCCCTTCTCCCTCCAAAACTGCTTCCCTTCAATCAATCCTAACTGGTGCTATCATTTTTTTTTATCTTCTCTACCTACTACTCCAACCATATTGTTCTCCTTTCATCTGTTCCCCTCCAACATTCATTTTGTTCAAAGAAGGCTTCTTACCTCCAACTCTAAGACCTATCATCCTATCTTTCTCTCATTGCCTGTTTATTGTGCCCAACCCAGGTAAAACCACTTACCTCCTCCCTTAGGCAATGTGCAGATACAGAAATCCAAACTTTCAAGTTCCTTTCTTTGTCAACCTAAATTTCCTCCCCTCTTGGGGCTACCAAAACCTCTCTAACTCAGCTCATTAAACCTTTGTTTATTGAGCAGAAATAGAATAATGGTTCTTGCCCTCCCTACCAACTTCTTGCCACCCCGAAGCATTCAAACCCAGCAGGCCACAATCTTCCGGCATGTGGCCCAGGAACACAAGGTTTGTGAGATGATGTCAATAGTCATTTAGCAGCTGGGTGTCCAGCTACTGTGACTTCTCCGTAGTTTCTCTTGCCCTAGGTAAGTCTGTGCATTTTGATGTTTATCTGCACTGGGGTTGTCCAGTACCAGGGAACAAAGGTGGTAAAGCTTGGTCTGTTTCTTTGTGTGGCTACTTAGTACATTCCTATGTTCATGGGGGCATTTAGGGAGTCGGAGGCATTTTAGCACCTTTGTTACTCTCTAACAGAGCCTTTAAAGAAATTTTGGCAGCAGGGTAAAGCTTCACAAAATGTGAGGCTGAGGGAGCCAGGTGGGGCTAGAGAGGAACTTCACTCAGAGGAAAGAAACATTCCTTCCGTTAGCATGTCCTTATTTATTGTTATCGTTGTTATTATGCTAACTAGGTGCTATTTTGGCACTCTCTAAATTTTGTCAAGTGGGGAAAAACTACAGTTATCCCACCTTGTATATAGTCTTCTTCTAAGTGAGGTCCTTTTGGGGAGCTGGTGTTACCCTCTCAGGCCTCTAAGATTTGTGGAGTATTCTATGGCACTATCATCCTCAGTTTAGACAAGTTATGGAGGAGAGCAAGTATTTGATACACAGACTTGGTTATCAGTAGGAATAAAGATCTAAGCTGGAAGGGAACATAGAGGTCATTTAGGTGGATCCCAACCACTCTTTTTACTTATGGGGAAACTGAGGCCCAGAGAATTAAAATAAAGTGCCCAAGGTCATTTGGAAGGGAAGAATTAGGATTTGAGTTCATTTTCTGTGACTGCAGGGCTACCATTCATTTAACTGTACCAGCTAATAAAATAGACTTATCTGAATGTTACCCAAAGTCTTACCATTTAGAAGACATTGTGCTACTGTTGATACTGGAGTCTTTGAAAAGAGATATGTCTTAGAATCGTAGACATGGTATTACCAGAAACCTCAGAGACTGTCTCTACCAGCCTCTTTATTTTACAGATGAGGAAACAGAGCTCCAGAAAAGTGAAATGACATAGGATTGACAGTGGGAGAGAGCATCACAAGGCATCTATTCCAGTGATAGGAAGGGAGGAATCTGAGAAAGAATCTAAGAAGAATCAGATCTAGTTGACACCTTCCCCAAGAATATTAAGGAAAATTGGCTTGGTTACTTAGGAAATCACTTATAATTTATCCCCCTCCAGCCAGGCTGGTGATGAGCTTTTCCAAACTTAACCAGCCTGATTCTCCTGGGAGGAGACAACAATCCATCTCCAATACTATACTCAAAGACTTTCTTGCTTGGTAGGACTTGCAAGAGCTTGTATGCCATACACCCAGCTTTTAAAAATGAGGGCCACCCCACAATGAGGAATTAGAAAAGGACTTAATAATTTAGTCAGTGGGTGATTAATGCTTCGTACTAATTCCTTTCTAGTTTCTTACTAGTATATTTATAGGGGGTGTGTGTGTGTGTGTGTGTGTGTGTGTGTGTGTGTGTGTGTGTATGCGTGCGCGCTTGCTCAGAGACCCCACCTTAAGAACCAATGGGCTAGACCAGCGGTGGAGAGCCTGTGGCCTTGAGACCACATGTAGCCCTCTAGGTCCTCAAGTGTGGCCCCACTGGGATTCAGCACCTAAAGGGCCACATGAGGTCTTGAAGCTGCAGGTTCTCCACCCCTGGTCTAGATGCTCTTGCAAACCTGGGTGAACCTGACTAGGGATACTGAATTTCGGGGGAAGGAATAAGCATTTATTAAATGCCTACTGTATGCCAAGCACTGTAGTAAGCACTAGTTCTTTTGCTGAATTAACTGGAAAGCTTAAGCTAATTAAAATTTTGGTGCCAGGTAGTTAGAACTTGAAGGTTAATTTTGCCCTTATTACAACAGTTGTGTCTACACAACCAAACTGGTGAGTTCAAAGCCTTATACAAAAGACAAATTTTGGCAGAAATGGTCAAATCATCAATATATTAAATATCCAAAATGGGAATGTTGGAGCTCAGAATATCAGGATTTGATTCTTTCCCTACTTTTGGTGGGTGAAAGAGAAGGGAAGGAGATGCAGAGGTTGCTAGACCTCATCTCATTCAGAGGAGACTCTATCCTTTTAAATACTTGCACATACTTTGCTTCCAAGGACCCTTTCTGAAAGTGTTTGAGATCATCCTTAGGAGATAGGCTTTATTCCTTCAAAGCAGTTTTGTCAAATTCTGCCAAGACACCAATGTCAGCACGTTGGCATGAATCCAAAGGTGATTAGTGCTGGATCTATTATTTAGCATGGTGGAGTGTGTTTGGGTGGATAAAGGGGAAGCCTATAATTTCATAGCTGTTAGAAAAACATTTCTACTAAACCTCTTTTTATCCTGAAAATTGGTGGAAGAATTTCGGCATTAAAGATTATGTTAGGGCATTGTACAGTAACCATGTTATAATGCCCCAACAATAGTTATTAAATCTTGATTGCAAGGGATCGAGAGTTCACAAATGTTTCCTCAAAAACATTGATTACCATTTTAAATTGATTTCTTTTGGTATTTAGCTATCATTTTCAACCATTTGATTTTTTTTAAAATGATATCAGTGTTGTAGACAGCTGCTGGCCAAGAGCCATTGGGAAAAAAATGTTGACTTAAAATACACAAACATACACACACATCCACCACCACCACGCCCACTACGGCTGCTGCAGCCACCAATAGGGGCAAAGAATGATTTGCTTTTTGTTAATGGTGTATGATACACTTTTCTTCATCCATCTCCAGAAATTGCTATGAAGTGAAAAGAATATCTTTATGGGCCCCTCCCTCCCTCCCTCCTTTCTTTCTTTTCTTTCTTTCTTTCTTTCTTTCTTTCTTTCTTTCTCTTTCTTTCTTTCTTTCTCTCTTTCTTTCTTTCTCTCTTTCTCTTTCTTTCTTTCTTTTTCTTTCTTTCTTCCTTTCTTCCTTTCTTTCTTTCTCTCCCTCCTTCCTTTCTTCCTCTTTCCCTCCCTTCTTCCCTTCTTTCTGCCTTCTTTCCTTTAACTTTCTTTTTCTGATGCCTTTTGTTTTTATATCAGTAATTTATGATTTAACCTTCTAGTCTACCCACCCTCCCCCACCCTTACCCAGAACCACCATCATGTCATCACAAGAACTGAAACCCTTGTTAAACAATGAAAGAATAGTTAAGCTGGAATAACTGGTATATCAACTGGGTCTGACAACACTTACTACCTTCTGCCCCTGTACTCTCCAGCTTCTTTGCCAAGAATATTTCCTGGTTTGTTGTCCAGGAGCAAGATTGGTTACTAAAATCCTTTGTAATGTTCTTTTCATTGATATCATTTTAGGCATGGTGTACATTGTTGTACTGGTTCTGTTTACTGGTTATTTCTACTAGTTCTCACTTTGAATCAGTTCATACAAATCTTCCCAGTTATTCTCTGAATTTCTTCTATTTATCATGTTTTTATTGCTCAAGAATATTCCACGTAAGTCATCTTAACTACATTATTAACATTTAGGATACTAGCTATCCTGCCTCAATAAAGTGGGAAACAATAATCATACAATATTTTGTATCATCATGGGTCACGCTCATTAAATGCTTGGTGATTTTGTTTCCCTGGTGAAATCAGATGGAAAAAAAACCTAACAAACGACTTCCAACCTTCCCTCCCCCAACAGATCAGCTATGTAGACTCTAGCTGACTAAGGCGCTTCTCTTTCTAAAAAGAGCGCTTTACTTAGCCAGTGTAGACATGGCCTGATGAACATTGGAACCACTTCCTTGAAAATTTGAATTTGGAGTTGACCCATTTTTATTTTCTATAATTCACAAATACATATGGGTGGATACAAAAATGTCTGCTGTTTGGGAACATATGGAGTAAAACAACTGAAACTGACAGTCATGGGAAAAATGACTTAATTTATCAAGACTTTGAAAGGCAACCACAGGAGCTGTTGCAAAAGTTAATCAAGGGAATCTAAAGTCAAAGTTTTAACATGAGCTTAAATACATTTGGCAGCAATGTTGTTCTTGGGGGCTTATATCTGTCATGTCTCAGCTCATCACCTGTCAGAGTGTAACAGTGGCTATGTCATCGCTAACCAAAAGGTCACAAATATTGTGGAAAACAACCAGTTCTAAGTTTTCTTTCTAGGGATTTTTTTTTTTGACTGGGAGAAGCAAAAGTGGAAGAGAATTTTTTTTCCTCTTCTTCCTATGCTCTTTTTTCTTCTTTCTCAGTTTCTTTCATTCTTTGTTTTTTGAGCCTTCTTCCTTTCTGCAATATTTTCTTCCTTCTTCCCTCCCTTCTTTCTTCCTTTTATTCCTCTCTCCCTCCCTCCTTCCTTTTTCTCCTTCCTTCCTTCCATCCCTTCCCTCTACTTCCTCCTCTTTCTCTCTTTTCTCCTTTCCCTCTCCTATCTCCCTTCCTGCCCTTCCTTCTTCCCTTCGTCTGCTTCTCCCTTCCTTCCTCCTCCCTTCCTCTCATTCCTACCTCCCCTCTCCTTTCTCCCCTTCCTCTCCTTCCTCCCTCCCTTCCTTGTGTCTGTCTGTCTCTCTCCTTCTCTCTCTCTCTCTCTCTCTCTTTCTCTCTCTCTCTCTCTCTCTCAACGTAGTTTTTTTTTTTATTTTGCAGATACTCTGGGCTGATTGAACAATGGATGACTTGACTCTTCTGTAATGACTACATTAAGAGCAGAATGGCTTCAGTGAATACATTCAGCTAAGCCCCCAAGAACACTGCCCTGGGGTGAAACAAATACCATTGAGATTTAACTCAGGTGTGTAAAGAATATGGGGGCCATGACTTAAAGTTTTCACCTCCATGTTTAACAAGCAGAGTGGGCAGGCTACTACAGTGATTCTTGCCATTCTGACATTTTTCGTGATACAAAATAAGCCTACGCCTCCTGGAGTATGACATCCTCTAGTTGCCTGCCTTTTGGGATTTTCTACATCCTTTTCTTCCCAATGCTCATCAGCAAGATATAAATATAAAACATTCCCTCTTTAGATTTTTTTTTCCAAAGGAAGCTTTTAAATTGTCATATCCAAGAAGACCTCAGTTTTACTGATGAAATCAATAAAAAGTGAAATAAGATGAGAGCAATAAAAGTTAGAGACTGACATCTGTTATATAATATCTTCAGAACCCAAGATTTCTTGTTGGATTGTTAATACTGTACTGTTAGTCATTCTCATTTCTCATGGTCCTTTTATAGAGAAGGAAAATAATGTCATCTCACATTTATTATAGTACTTTATGAAGGCAGTGTGTCATAATGGGTGGGATATTGGGCTGGAAGTCAGCAATTCAGCCCAGTTCAATAAAACATTTTTTAAATGCCTGTTATATGCTGGATACTGGCAATACAAAGGAAGGAAGGAAGGAACAAAGAAAAAGAAAGAAAAAGAAAGAAAGAAAGAAAACTTTCCTTGAAATTTTATATTCTACTGGGAGCTGGGAGAGTATATAATATGCATTTAAAAGACCTGTGTTCAAATGCTGTCTCTGATATTAGCTGTGTGACCCTGGGCAAGTCACTTTACTGCTAAGTACCTCAGGTAACTCCCTAGTATTTACCTGCTCAGCTCCTAGCTATCTGTGTGACCTTGGACAAAATATTTAACCACACTAGACTCCTTTCTTTATCTCTTAAATGACGGGTCTGATTAGTTGACCACTGAGATCTCTCCCAGCTCTAAAAGTCTTATGATTATGGTCTACTATCTATTTAAGTCATAGGCTGCCATCTGTTTTGGAGGACACACTTCCCACACCGAGAGTGCTCCCGCATGGATGAAGTCACAGATCTTTCTTACATTCATATTTACAGTATTTCAAAGTTTACATTCCTTATCTTTGTTTCACTTGGAGCACAGTTGTTCAGTCCTTTCTTTTTTAAAAATACATTTTTATTAATAGCCTTTGTTTTTACACCACCTACATTTCCCAGTATATCTCTCCCTCTTCCCCTCCAAGAGAGCCATCCCTTATAACATAGAATAAGAAAGAGGGAAAAAAGTTCAGCAAACCTATTGTTCAGTTCAGTCATAAATGAAAGAACTACAAAAATAAGGAGAAACAGATACTGAAGCTCTCTCTTTCCAAAAACAAATTATGAGATCAATCAGCAGTTTAAAAAAATGCCAAATTTTACCACCTCTTTATTTTTGATAGTAATCTTCCCCTAAGGCGGAGCATGACTAAGTGAAATAGTATTAATTCTATTCAAATGACAACCAAATTTTCTTCTGTTTCAAAAGGAAGCATGAGGCTTCACCAGGTGTTTGGGAGAAATCTACTCGTGGCCACGGAGGATTGGATCCCCTAGAGCCACGGAGAGTTGGCAGCAAAATTTTGCCACAGGTAAGTGGGGCCATCGATTTTTCTTTCCTTGTCTGAAACAATATGATGGAAAGAATGGTAGCTAAATTAAGACTGGAAAGCAGGTTAAATTCAAAGCTTGGCTTTGGGGTTTTTGAGTTAGATATCTGGACTCTTTTTTCAAAGTGTAAAAATATTGAGTGGGAATAGTCATTTGAAAAAAAAATTCAGCATATTGATTTTTTTTTTCTGAGAGGCTTCTCTTATGGACTTTTATCTCTTAATTTCTCAAGCAAGCTTCTAAACATGCTGGTACATACTGTTGGCCAATATTTTTATCATAGCTCCCATGCTTTCTTTGTACATAGTTTATATGTACACAGTTTATATGTTAAATGAGAAAATGTTAATGATTTGAAACCTCACTGGGGAGGGGGGTGTCGCCAGAGTATTGAAGTGTCCTTAATAGTTTTGGGGCCTAAACCTCTTTTCGTTGCACTGTAAGATTTTATCTTTAGGGGAATAAAATCATCCCAATAATTCCGCTTACCTTTCCAGGCACCCAACTTTCTAATCTAAATTCTGACAGAGCCAGGTTTTGGGTTTGGGTTTTTTTTTATTTTTTTATTTTTTTTTAGTGTTTGATGGTTTCTTTTTGTTTCCTCAAAGTTGACTAAATATATGTCTGTATGTCTCTCTATCTTTACATATAAATGTTTGTACATATGTGTATGTGTTTGTGTACTTGAATATGTCTACATGTATGTACACATACATACGTGTATACATGTATATATACATGTGTGTATATATATCGATTATGTCATAATTTTATTTATCTTTTCATCAGGCCTGCTTGAGAGAGAGAGAGAGAGAAAAATCCCCAGAAGGGACATGTAAATCATGTGTCGAATTGGCTAAAGAACGTTTTCGACGTCACTTGCCATATTACACTGTCTGTGGCTGTTACCCTCCTCTACAAGGTAAGAGATTTATTTTGATTTGGCTACTCCCAGAAAAAAAAGACATATGACAATGGGGTTTGTTATATAATGGCATTTTTGGTGAGTTTTGTTTTTGTTGTTGTTGTTGTTTTTTTTTTTTTTTAAAGAAGAGGTAGGGATCATGAGTATTTTAAATAAAAATACAACAACAGTGTTTGGAGTATCAGACGGAGTTAGGCACACATGCTACACACCTGTTCTTCTACCCTCAACAGAAAGAGTACCGTGGTAGAGTTTTACTGGTCCTTGGGGCTGGGGATGACAGCAGATAGCCACATCTTGCAGTTGTCTGTATACAGCATGGAATGGAATGGCAGGTTGGCATTGGAGTAGTTCAATCTTAACTCAGACAATTACTAATTGTGAGATCCTGGACAAGTCACTTAACCTCTGAATTGTCATTTTCTTATCTAAAATTACTTGGTTCAGTACAGAGAATCAAATAAGACAGGCTAGGCCTAAATGTGAAAAAAAATGGAACCAGCAAAAATTCGCTGAATCTACACATTCTTTAGCGTGAGATGAACACAGTGCGTGTTCCAATTCAGTGCCAAGGGTCAAGAGGTCAATTATAAGGAGAACAGGAACACTAGCTTTATTAGGGTGGCTTAGAATTTAATGAGCACAAAAGTTCTTGTAAATCGAAGAAAATACCTTCATTCATTCATATTCAGTCTCTCTTTCTCTCTCTTTCTCTCCCTCTCCCTTCTTCTTCCTCTTTCCTCTTTCTCTCCTCTCTATCTTTCTCTGTTTCCTTCTCTCTCTCCTTCTCTCTTTCCCTCTCTTCTTCTCCCCTCTCTTGTTTTAAAGTTAGACACTGAGTCACTCTTTATCAGCTGTCTTCTTTCTCAGTACTAAAATATCAAACTGCTGGAAATCCAGATTATTTTGGCAATTCAGTCCAAGCCTAAAAAATATTCTAGTTATTCCATTGCCTTTATCCCAAAGATCAAATCTTTACTTTGGGATAGGTTGCTTAGAAGGGTTTTGCTACTACAGTCATTAAAAGCAGATCAAGAGAAAATGTCAAGTGGACTGCATTTAGAGATAGAAGACCTAGGTTCAAATCTCCCTTCCTCTTCTCCCTCAGTAGTAGCTGTGTAACTTTGAGCAAGTCATTTAATCTCCCTGGGCCTCAGTTTCCTTACCTGTAAAATGAGCGAGGGGGGTGCGGTTGAACTAGATAGCTTCTGAGATTTTGTTCCTATGATCTTAGGTCACTTTCCCTCTCTGTGGCCCTCAAATGGCGGGGGGGGGGAGGGGAACTAGACTGATGCCCAAGCATCCCCTTTAAATCTATGAAACTATCACCAAGAAACCTGAATACGATGATATAATATGGTGATATAATATGCTTCATATTGCCCCTTAAGATGCTGAATTGAATTTCAGTTTTTATCTCCACCCCCCATGAATTTTAGCCTTTATCTGTTTACTGTGGGGGCCTAAGTTGTGTACAATTCAAGAAGGTCAAAGCGAAGATGTTTTTTGAAGCCGTTCCCTCATCCATCAATTTCTTGTTGACTTTACTACCACTTTGAATTACAGAGACTACAGGACACAAGGAAAAATAGCCATGGAAAACACGAGTCAGTCAGTCCTCTGATCAAACTGTGAGCAAATGGGCCTTTTAAGGACTAGCAGCGCAACGTGTCTCCGCTCTTTCTGCAGAGGGGTGGTGGACTATGGGTGCAGAATGAGGCATGCGCTGTCAGACATGGCCAATGCATTGTCTTCTTTGGCTTAGCCATATAGTTTTGTTGCAAAGTAGAGTTGTATGTGGGGCAGTTAGGTGGCACAGTGGATAGAACCCTATCTCTGGAGTCAGGAGGACCTGAGTTCAAATCCAGCCTCAGACACATGATACTCACTAGCTGTGTGACCATGGGGAAGTCACTTAACCCCGATTTCCTCGCATTTAAAAAAAAAAAGTAGAGTTGTATATGTTGGAGAGTTGTTGTAATTGATAGTGATATGAAAAAAAGCCAAATGAAAACATTTAGAAAAGAAGATATGAGTTAAGTTGGATGCCTTGAGGCAGAATAGTGTAAGGAGTGGAGTGCTAGACTCAGGGAGATCTGAGTTCAAATCCTGTCTCCAATGCTGACCACCAAATCACACTCTGGGCCTCAGTTTTCTCTTCTGTAAAATGAAAGGTTTGGTTTCAGTGACTTTAAGGTGCCTTTCAGTTTGAAATCTATGATCCTATGAAGGCAAGTCTTGTGGGAGCACAACACATAGCTTGTTCTACATCCTGTTCTCTTCCCCCCTCCCCTCCCCTAGCCCTTGAAGGAGAGCTTTTGATGTAGGACTTCCCAGATGGGTAGATGCCATAGTGGTTAGAACACTGGGCCTGGAGTCAGGAAGATCTGAGTTCAAATCTAGCTTTAGCCATTTCTAGCTCTGCAGCCCTGGGCAAGTCACTTAACCTCTGTCTACCATAATAGCACCTACCTCTCAGGGTTGTTGTGAGGGAAAAAATGAGATAATATCTGTACAACTCTTACTTGGCACAGTGCCTGACACATAATAGGTGTTTAATAAATGATTATACTCACTATCAGTGGTTGGGAGAAGATAGTAGCATAATTTACAGTCTCCTAATACTGAGTACTAGAAAAAGAATTTAGTTTCACATTAATTTTTTTTTTTATAAATTTTTTGTGCATGTGAGAGGTTGGATTAGGCAAATGGCAAGGTTCTTTCTAGACCTGATTCTATGATCCTAGTTGCGTGACCTTTGGCAAATCACTTAAGCTCCCTGGGCCTCAGTTTCCTCATTTGTAAAGTAGGGATGTTGAACTAGATTAGGGGTGGGAAACCTGCAGCTTTCAGGCCACATGTGGCCCTCCAGGTCCTCATGTGCTGCCCTTTGACTAAATCCAAACTTCACAGAACAGATCCCATTCATAAAAGAATTTGTTCTGTAAAACTCGGGCTCGCTCAAAAGGCTGCATCCGAGGACCTAGAAGGCCACATGTGGCCTGGAGGCTGCAGGTTCCCCACCCCTGGACTAGATGGTCTTTGAGGTTTCTTCTAGTTTAATAGCCATTATCCTCTGAATGTGTCTTTTAGGAAGACATAGTAGACAGAGAGCTGACCTCAGGGTCAAATGTGGCCCCTAACACATGTTACAATATGGCCCTAGGGAAGTCCCTGAATCTCTCTGTGCCTCAAACAGCTCTCAAAGGTTCTAACTTGCTGATCAACAAGGCAGAGGTTTTTCCTCACTAGGAGCTTCTTATGCTAATGAAATCATAGGTCCTGACCTTTACTGCCCCGCCCCCAAATTTCTCAAAGGACCCTTTCAAAGATGAATGAGCATCCACATGGGAAATCACAGCCTCAATTTTTGAGCCACTATGTGAATGAGGAGAAAACCAAGCAGCCAAGGGCAAGGGCTCCATGTGGAGGCTCTGGAAATTTACTAAAATAAGAGCTCTTTAGGGTTGTATTTCTCTCTCACCATTTGATATATATCCTGACCTGCCATTTTTTTAGTACTTTAAACTTTACAAAGCATTTTCTTCAACATAACTCTGTTATTGTCCCCATTTTACAGGTGAGGAAGCTGAGATTCTAGGAAGGTAGGTGATGTAGCTATCAATGGTCACAGAGTTAGGCTCTAAGGTGGGATCCCAACCTAGGATTCCTGCCCCCAAGTCCACCATTTATTCCTCTACCCCACACTGCCTCCCATAACTCATCATACAAACGTTATCTATTTATTTCTCATATTCAGTCAATCCATCAATAAATAAGGATTTTAAAGTGTCTACTATGTGACAGGTACCATGCTAATGTTCATATGTAGCTTCTAGTAATGCTACAATTTCATTTTCCTATTATAGTAGTTGTCAATGAATTCTCTTACAAACTATGACAGTTATTGCCACATATCTTTGGTTGAAAGGGCACGGTGGATAAAGCATTATGCTTGGAGTCAGGAAGACCTGAGTTCAAATCCAGCCTCATATATTTACTAGCTATGTGACCCTGGGCAAGTCACTTAACCCTTTTTACCTCAGCTTTCTCATCTGTAAAATAAACTGGAAAAGGAAATGGCAAACCACTCTAGTATCTTTGCCAAGGAAGCTCCAAAAAGGGCTCATGAAAAGTCAGACACGATTGGAAAAAATGACTGAACAATAACAATATTTTTGGTTGATCATTTGTCCTTTCTTTTCCATTTATAAGGAAAGCTGTAAAAAGTTAATAACTATCAGATAATTTATATTTAGTAAAACTCCTTAAATTTCTTAGGCAGAACCATGCCATGTAAATGTCTGATAATCATTCTCCCATTATAAATATGTGAGAGGGAGGACAAAAGTGGTGTTGACTCACTATGGTTTTCTTTGTTTGCTTTCCTGCCATTTGGATTTTTTTTGCTGTCTGAATTTCCTCTCTTCAGTATCTTTCTTTCTTTTTTATTGTGTTCCATTTGACAGCTAAAGAGCAGGCTTAGAGTGCGAAGGCAGCTCGGTGCCATTTTCTTGTTGCCACTAACTTCGAGTGAAGCTACCTAACATTTCAAAAACCCAACCCATTTCACTCACAACAGGCATGGCAGGTAAAAGCATTTCACTGGGGAAATGCATGATTCCACTTCTTCAGATCTTTGGTCTCTTGTCTAGAATTTGGCAGCTAGGCAGGCAGAAGGAAGCCAGGTATGGAGATTGGGAAGAGGAAAGAGTACTGTGCCCCTTACCCAATGTTAGAGACAAGTGGCCATCAACTCTTTATTATTTTGGACTTTCCATTTTGTGGATTATCCTAGATAGATTTCATAAATTCTTCCTTCCTTCCTTCCTTCCTTCCTTCCTTCCTTCCTTCCTTCCTT
>NW_020951112.1:6190182-6328634 GCF_900497805.2 Vombatus ursinus | reverse complement strand
CCTTCCTTCCTTCCTTCCTTCCTTCCTTCCTTCCTTCCTTCCTTCCTCCCTCCTTTCTTTTCTCTCTTTCTTTCTATCTTCTCTTTCTCTTTTTAAACAACAACAAAAGAAATTAAGGTCCAGGGAGAAGAAGGACTAGCCTGTGGTCATACAGGTAGTAAAGGTGGGGGACATGGTTCGAACCCAGGCCCTCTTAATCTAAATCTACTACCCAACACTTTATGGAATTGCCTCCTACCATGGTGGAATTCCAGTTATACAGGAAAATATTGGAATGCAAGTTGAATAATTTAGAGATTAATCACAAATCTTGGATTATCTCTGTAAAATTGCCTCTTTCTGTGGGTACAGATACTTGAAAATCAGCTATAGTCTGTTTTGTTGGGTTTTTAAAATTACCTTTGTTCTATATAGGGTACCATATACCTTCAAATCGGTTATAAGGTTTAACCTCCTAACTAGGTACCACAAAGGGAACTATCATAGTAACTTCTAATTCTTTGACCTTCTGTGACCAGGAACCTGATGTTGAGTAAGACCTACATGGAGAGAAGCCACCATCTTGTGGAAATAAAAAAAGGAATTTCACCCTCTGCTTTGACACACATGACCAGTGGAAAAGGTCCCCTCCCCCAATTTGGCTTCCTCTATAACCTAATGGAATGTCATTCCATTTATCCCATTAGGTTGTAATGGGACACATAAGGGGAATGTTTTGATACCACAATCGTTCTTGGGACTTACAATGGGTAGTCTCCTAAAAATGCTTATGATATTGGACAGGCTCTTTTATCAACCAACCAACATTTTCATGAGGCTTTTCTATACCCAGGACACCAAGCCAGTTGTGAGGAACTTTGATACTATGGTCTTGCCCTCTCCCAATGGGGCAGATTACAACTCATGCAGACTTCCTGGGACTCAGTAGGATTCTTTTCCATGTCCTCCAGCAAATCCTCTTCTGGGAAAGAAGGAATGCATAACGTCCTGGCGGTCTTCCTTTAGAGCTCTTGGCATGACGTGGGTACCAACTGAGCACACTGACTGTGGTCCATCTGGAAAGATTAATTAGTAGTATGCATTTTAGGGGAGAAAATTAAGGCATTGAAAAGCAAGGAGATCAACCCAGGCTAATAACAAAAATCCCATAGCAGACTAGTTTAAAAAGAACTAAAACCCTCTCCTGAGACATAATTTAAATCTGTCATCACCTTGAGTACAGATGTGCAGAAAAGAGATGACAAAAGCCTCCCAGATCATCTCAAGTTCAGGCCTCCGGGGGGACAACCCATGGGTGTCATCTTACCTTGGAGCGTAATCTTCCTGGTTGTTTGTTTTATTATGTAGATAAATTAACCAGACTACCAGCATTGCTCATCTTATTTGGTTTGGGAGGGAGCAGGTGGACAGGGCGCTGAATTTCAGCAGGAAGAAAGAGTGTGTATATTCAAAAGGGAATGAAGCCCACTCACTGTTACCTCAGCTGCCATCATTTCCAGTGTATGAACCCCCTGACTTGCTCTTTCTCTGACATTCTGGAAAAAGATAGCCTCCTCTGAGCAGAGACAGTCAATCTGACCCCAGCTCTGCAGTGATTTTAGATTTATAAATGGCTATGGGGGGATGAATTCATTGCTCTAATTTATTTTCCCAAGAAGGGAATACAAAGGCATAGGCACAAAACCTTTGAAAGCAAACCTTTGTTTTGCTTCATAAAAACAAATTTTACACTACTTCGTCTTTATTATTACCTGTTCTTTTTAAAATTTTTTCTGTATACGCATCTGTACGTATAGGGTGTCCCAAAAGTCTTTGTGCTGTTTTAAGCTTTAATAGGGCCTCATATTGCATTGTGTCATGTTTTCAAAACCTTATGGCATGAATTATCTCTTTGGGCCATAAGGAAAACTTAATACCTCAAAATACCATTAGAGAGTAGTTTAGATACTGATGGAACAGAGACCAATGTTAAATCGCTTATGTAAGTTGTTACAACAAAAGGAGAAAGAACAGATTATTTTTCATCAGGTTCAAGTTGAGCAACAACAGTAATAATAGCAATATTAACCACAGCAAATTAATCAGCAGGCTTTTATTAAGTGCTCGCTATGTGCCAGGTTCTCTGCTCGGTTCTGCTAGCTGTGTGACTCTGGGAAAGTCACTTAATCCTGTTTGCCTCAGTTTCCTTGTCTGTAAAATGATCTGGAGAAATGGCAAACCACTTCAGTATCTTTGCCAAGAGGACCCCAATGGGGTCACCAAGAGTTGGAACAACTAAACATCAGAACAGCCTTTATTTTGTCATCTGTGAAATGAGGGGGCTGGACCCCATGGCTTTCTAAGGTCCCTTCTGGCTCTAAATCAATGTTCCTACGATATTATAATAACAACAGCTGCTACTAGTAAGAATAATAACAGGTCACACTTCTGTAGTATTTTATGGTTTATGACACACTTTGTTCACAGCCCTTTGAGGTGGGCAATATAAGTATTATTGCACCCATTTTACAGATGAGGACTCCATAAAAGTTTAATGATAACCAGGGAGCATTAAATATGAAATTCAAACACAGGCATCCTGATTCAAAGTCTAGTACTCTCTCCTCTGTGTTATATTACCTCCCTGGGGATACCCCATTTGTCTATTCTCCAATAACCAGCTTAGTTAAGTGTAGAGTGTGGCAATATCATATGTTGCTCCAGGATAATTATGACTTTTTTTTGACTGCCCTGCTAAGGCCAAAGGAGCTACAGCCTGAGAGAGAAGAGGCATTGTGGTGCAGGAAAATGATTGCTGGATTGAGTTTGAATCCTGCCTCTGTCATCTAATCCTTATATGACCATGGGCAAGTCATGTTCCTACTCTGAGCCTCAGTCTCCTCTACTGAGAGACTTGCACACAATTATCTCGAAAGTCATCCTTTCTGATTCTAAACCTATCTTTCTGTTCAGTTACCCATACCAATGAATTGGCAAACCCTTGAAGAATTTTCTGCCCAGTATTGCCTTAGATACTGTGGGTGATACCAAAGACATGTTAAGACATGGTTTCTGCCCTCAAGAGCCTTCTAATCTATTTGAGGACAGAGATTATAACAAGGTGAAATAGTTTGAGAAAAATCTGAATATGTGATTAAAAGTAAGTTTATGTAGGAAGGGGACAATCCAAGAAAGCTTGAGTACACATAAGACTTCATCAAAGAGGTAAGAAATAACATAAGCTTTATAGGAGGAATGAAATTTAATTAGAGAAGAGAAGAGAAGCTTCACCAGGTAGGGAAAATAGCATGAACAAAGCAGGGAGGCCAATCTGAGCACTAAGCCCTCCAATTGACTTCTCTGGGCCTCTATTTTCTTATCTGTAAAATAAGGGGATTGGGTTAGATGGTCCCTAAGGTAGCTTCTAGCTTAGAATCTATGATCATAAGATCTCCATCCATAAATGAGGAGGTTGAGCTCAAAGGTCCCTTCCTGATCTAATTTGGAATCCATGTGTAAGGCACAGTACTGAGTTCTAGGGATACAAATTCCATTCAAATCAATTCGATAAGGATTTATTAAGTGCCTACTCAGTTTAAAGCACTTTGCTGGAGATAACAAAAATGAAACCACCTCTGCCCTCAAGGAGTTTATGCTCCACTGGGGAAGGATGCAGCATGCATACAAGTAAATTCATGCAAAGTCCCTCTCCTTAAGGAAGGAGACCACATGTGCAAATGTCAGTATATAACAGGTAATTTGAAAAGGGAGGATTGGGGAGGGCTGAATTTAGTCCTGAAGGAAGGTAAGGATTCTGCAAGGTTTTTGAGAAGAATCAAATGGTTGAATCTGAAGTTTTGTCTAAGGAGATTTTTGTCATATGCCTCATTTTAATGGAGGAAATGAGGAAATGGCTGAAAAAGTGACTAGAGGAAGAGAATTCTTAATGTAGATTTTTGGCTTAGCAGAGGATAGAGAAAATGAACCCAAGAGGCCATAAAAACCACTGACATTAAGTCAGAAAAACCTAATTTTGGGTCCAGCTGTGACACTGACTAGCTGATGTGGCCCTAAGTCACATGAACCTCAACTTTCTCATCTGTAAAATGGAGAGAATGTTAATTCTTAACCTACTCCTGTTCAGTCCCCTTCCATCCGCCTTTAGTATTTCCATCAAGGAAAGTGCGAGTCTTAGGGTATTCTTTCATGCCTGTGATGGATGCAAACTTCACACATAGGTGACCATCCTTCAAATACGTACTTGTTAGAGTGTCCAAACATATACTTTTAAAAGTCTTTTTGGAATTTCACTGAATAGCTTGTGGAGAAAAGGGCAACTAGCTGGTACAGTGGATAGAGCACCAGTCCTAAAGTCAGGAAGACCTAAGTTCCAATCCAGTCTCAGACACTCACCAGCTGTGTGACCCTGGGCAAGTCACTTAACCCTTTTTGCCTCAGTTTCCTCATCTATAAAATGAGCTGGAGAAGGAAATGGCAAACCACTCCAGTATCTTTGTCAAGAAAACCTCAAATGGGATCACAAAGAGTTAGACATGAATGAACAAGGAACAGAGAAAAAGGCAAGCTTGAAAACCGTGTTCTTGGAATGTGAGGTAATAGGATTTAGAGCTGGGTGGGACCTTATGGACCCTCTCCTCCCTCCCCCTCACCCCCCTTTCTATAGATAAGAAATAAGAGAAATGAGGTTGAGTGACTTACCCAAGGCCTCATGAAGAATAGTAGCAGAGACTAACCCGCCAAAGTAGCCTTTAACATTAATTAAGTTCCGAGTGCCATGGACCTTGAGCTATACAGAACACAGAGACATATTCCCTAAAGGATGGATTCTGAATAGGAAACTCTGTTGGACAAATTCTTAACTTCCTGGTTGTGTGAGTGTTGAGCTTTCTTTGAAGTCAATGAGAGACTAAAATAATGGAGGGCATTATAATGGGAACCCCTCCACACTCCCCAGTATACTCTTTTTGTTCCTGGGGAATCGGTGGTTATTCAATTGCTTTATAGTAGTATTTGACTCTTCATGACCCCATTTGGAAGTTTCTTGGCAAATATACAAGAAGTGGTTTGCCACTTCCTTCTCCAATGCATTTTACAGATGAGGAAACTGAGGCAAACAGGATTAAATGACTTGCCCAGAGTCACACAGTTAGTAAGTATCTGAGGCCATAGTTGAACTTGGGTCTTCTTAACTCTAGGCCCAGCACTCTATCCATTATGCTGCCCCTATTGACATAGTTGTTTAAAACTCAGTGATCAAGACCATATCATGAGGCATCAAAGGAGATTAGGGAAGGATCTCATTTTTAATCTTTCGTAAGTACTAAATAAAAATGGCCTAAAATACCTCTATAACCACATCACTAACAAGGAGAATTCTCAGTCTTCCATCACTGTGCCTGCCTCACAATATTGAACTGGTTAAATAACAAAATTTCCTCTTCCAGTTTCAGCTTCCATCTCTTTGGTGGCATCTCCTATCTACTTTATATCCTATTTTTTTTTCTTTATCTTTAGTTCATTTTCTCAGACCCATACCTAAAAATGAATGAAGTTATCACAAGAACCATGATTTTTCCTTCCAAATCATAGTGTTTCATACTATGTAGAGAGCCATCCTCAGAACCAGGAAGACTTGAGTTCAATTCCTCCTCCTTTTCTTCCTCCTCTTCCTCCTCCTCTTCCTCCTCTTCCTCCCTTTCCTCCTTTTCCCACATAGCAGCTCTGTGATCTAAGGCACGTCATGTATCTTTTCAGTGGCCTAGGGAACTTTCTAAGTCTATAAATAACCAGGTCTACAAGGATAAAAGGTTGTCCAACAATTTCAATCATTAGAAATAATGATGAAGTTCTAGTCACAGAGCCTGACTGACAGAGTATGCTAACTCTGATACTAACTGTATGACCTTGGTCAAGTCACTTAACTTCCCTCTTTCTCAGTTTCTTCATCTGTAAAATAATGGTGTCAGACTAAACGGCCCCAGCTCTAAATCCATGATCTTGTGATCTTTGACATTTGCATTACCAACAGAAGGTTGTGTAGGATTTCTTTCTGTGAAATGAGGGAAGAAAAAAAAATTCCTAAGATAATAACATTTGCTCAACTAAGGCACTTATGTTTGTTTGCACCCTCTCTTAGAAACCTGTTATCTTTTATTTCAAATTTCAATTTATTTCTAGCCAATCAGCTATTAGGACAAGGGATATTAGCTATTTATTTATGTCTATTGTCATACTGAGGTTTATTCCTCCAATCGTAAAGCCGAAAGGCATCTCCTTGACTTACTTGGAGTGATTGAAGAAGGCAATGATAAAGGATGGGATAGAAGATGGATTATCTGGCTGAAAGCTTTGGTCACCCCTGTTAAGAACTCATCTTATTTTAATCTTCATGGTACATTCAAATTCATTTCACATTTCTTTTTTTTTTCCCTTCCTTTTCTATAATGGCTTAGGGGAGAGTTTAATTGGAAAATACCCAGTTCCTTTTCTCTCTCAGGGGTTTACACTTTAAAATAGGTGAAATTTAGTTATTAGTAAAGTGCAAATTGTCTTGAGAATGAATTGAGAAGCAATGCAACATTTTCCCTTAAGGCTTGGATAGACTCATTAGGAAAAATATTAATACTTAATAGCTCCTATTATTATGTTCCCATCATCAAAACTACATGTAAAAAAGGTACTGTATTAGAATTCTTAAGTAATCAATGGTGGTTGAGAGCCCCTTAAATGGCCAATTGCCTGCATAGACTTTGGTTTTTGGGAAAAGTTTAAGCAAGAATAGACAAAAACTTGTTAAGATCTTATCAGGCTTCTCCATCAAGCTTGTCAGTCCACAGATCTGACAAATAAGTTTGCTCCGAGTGCTAGCCGTGATAACACTTTGTCTTTTAGGGTACAGAATGTTCTGAGCTTCCTTCTATGAATTACAAATAGTTGCTTCCTTACTAACTACAAATAAAAATGGAAGCAGTATCATCAACACTAAACTTTGCCACTCTTAGACTCTATTCACTAGAATACATGTACTTACAGGTGACATATAAGACATTGATAAGGACAAACCTACATGGACAGGAGTACATATTTTTGTAAGAGTTTTCATTTTTGTCTTTTATTTTTTTAAGAAGACCAAGCACCTTTTCCCAGGGCTTTCCCAGCCTAGCCTTCCTCCTGCTTATATTATAACATAAGTTAAATATATTACACATATGTGAATATTTATAATATAAATTAAATTATAATATTTATATATATGTGACAGCTTCTAGATAAACTCCTAATTGCAGTTTTTTTTTTACTTTCATTTACATTTTCAGATATGGTAGGAGAGGGCATATGATTGCCCTAATATATTTTCAAATCAGTCTTTTGTTATTCTTTAATGCACACGTGGCTTGTGGAGGTTTCCTAATCTATGATCATCTTAGGGAATTCCTGGGATAGAGACTCCCTCCACAGACGCCAGTGTACTCATCCCTAACTTGTAGTCTTAGAAAAGAAGGTTAAAAAGTTCTGCTCAATCTTGGATGATGTAGAAACTGAAACCCATAGGAGTTATTAAATAAATTGTCATTGACTACACAGGTAATAACAAAACTATGATTTGAATCCAGGTCCTCTGGCTTCAAATCCAGAATTCTTTCCACTACAGCATAAAACTTCTTTTTATAGGATAAACTTATATAATATAATGATAATCCAAAGAGATAGATTGTTTACCTAAAGCTAGTCTATGCCAGAAATAGATCCTTGGAGAATGGTTAGAAACTCATTCTTTTTATCTTTTTTTTTTTTTCATAAGATTTGAGGGAATTCTCCAAGATTGACACTATATTCTTCCTGGTATTGAAATGAACAAAGTGGGTCCTCTTACCTCTTGGAGATTTCAATGATAAATTCAAAATGATTCACTTCAAACAGTGACATGTGGGAAAAATAGCCCTGGCTTACCATGTTATTTTTTATTCCTCACTCAAATCTTGGAAGGTGTAGGCAGAGATATATTAATTTATTCCAAGGAAGCTTTAAGACAAGACAAATATTTGGACATGGATCAGTTCCTCCTCTTTCCTGGATTCATCCTGCTATGAGAGAGCATAAAATGTTGAAAACATCAAACCATTGGCTCCATTGACTTGGCTTTATGTAATAAAAAATCTGATGAGCTCCTAAGAAGTTCATTCTTTACATAGAAATTTATCCAAGAAACCACATTCTCATTTCTCTACTTGTTTGCTTTTTAACTGCATTAGTCCTTTAATTGCTTGGGTTATCACTTGCATTCTGGTTTAGGAGAAGATAATAAAGATAAGCCTTGGGGAGGGAAGAATTACAAATCCGTTTATGAGGACTCCATTGGAAGTACCCAACTGCTCTTCAATTTTCCCTAGTCTGTATCTCTAGTGAAATAACAGTCTGTATCTTAAGCACAGTGGATGGCACCAATCAGGTATTTAATAAATATATTTCATTGATTTCAATATTAATAATTGCTCATTTTTTTTAAAATAATGCTTTAAGGTTGGAAGAGTACCTGAGATGTATTATCTCTTGGAATCCCCATGATAATCCTATATATAGGAAGCTGGACCTCTGAGAGATTGAGAGAGTTTTACAGGGTGATATAATTAATTAAAAAGGTTTATTAAGAACTTTCTATGTGATGGGCATTCAATGCTGATGATACAAAGAAAGAGTCTGAAGTGGAATGCGAACCTAATTCTTTCTCATTCCAAGTCTAGCATTCTATATGTTAAGCCATACAACCTTCCTTAAGTCATATCCTTAATTCATAGTCTTTCTATTTAAAAGGTTGATTGATTGATTGAAAGATCGATTTCTGTTGAAATTGCCATTATGAACATATGATTTCTATTTTATATATTGTTTTCATTCTTAGGAGAGTAAGGTAATAGAATGGATGTGATCTAAAGGGATGGTAATCCCATTGGTTGTATGGTGTTGGCCAATTCCCTGGACCTCTTTTTGTATCTATGGCTCGTGTAGTGAGTATAGGCATCTCTCACTCTCATTCTGTCCTCCCGATCCATACCAGGAGACTATTTTAACAAAGTCCTTTGGTACTCCACTGAATTTGGATGAGAGCCAAGACAGATGTACCTAATGTTAAATTCACTCTATCATGAAGTTCCAGGCAAACTCTATTTACTTATCTGAAGTAGGTAGGTCACAGTGTTGTACAGGTAAAGGAGAGGGTGTATAGAGAACAGCCTTTGATCTCTTTGAAGTTTATTACTGACACAAGCTTGCAGTGACCAGGGCTACCACTTAGGACATAGGACTTAGTTACTCTCTGTGTTAATTCAGTTGCACATTTAGTTCTTTCCTTTGGTTCAGTGATCTCACAAGGAGAGATAGCTTGTGGTTTTAGCCATGGCTTGAAAGGGCAGGGACTTTCTGTACTTTTCTTCAAGAGAAGCCCTCCCTGAGAGTGTCAGTTGATGCTATGTTGTATTTGGGAGAGAGGGGAATTCAGATGGAGAGAGAAAAGGATGGAATGGGACAATCGAACATTACATTAACATTACAACAGCTGCATGATGGCAGAGAGGACAAGAAATTTAAGGTAGGAACACCTGATCTAGCTTTGTCACTTATGACTGTCTTAATTAATCACCTTTGCTCTGTTTCCTCATCTCTAGAATGGAGATGATAAGACTTGAAACTATGGGTTGTTGTGAAGCACATGTAGATGACTATATAATTGCCAGCTGTTATTCCATTAGAAAGGTAGCAGTTTAATGGATGAAATGACTGGACTTAGGTGCAGGAAGACCTGGGCTCAATTCCTGATGACTTATACCTACTTACTGGTTTTGTGACCATGGACAAGGGTCTTTATCTCATTCACCTTCCATTTTCTCATCTCTAAAACGGAGCTAATAACAGTGGTAGTGCCTACCTCTCAGGGTTGTTGTAAGGGTCAGAGGAACTCATATGGGCATAAAGTACTTTTTGAACTTTGAAGAGTGAGATAGACATCGGCTATTACTCTTAAGCCATTCGTGGAACGGAAGATGTACTCCATCAGTCATAGCATGTACGACGGTGCAAGATCTTAGCTCACAACATTTCAGATTTGGAAGGTATCTTAGAGAACATCTAGCTAATTTTGCAGAAAATGATCAGAGGCTTATATGATCCTTGATTCAGAACTAAAAACAGATGTTAGAGGCTATTCAGTGTAACTCTTTACTTTACAGATAAAGAAACTGAGGCTGAGAAAGAGTGAGTAATTTTCCCAGGATCACAGGACCAATAAATGTCTCAAGTCGTATTTAAGCTCAGGTCTTTCTGACTTTAAATATGATACCCTGCCCACTCACCCACCTGGGACACCCAGATAATAGCTGGCTGAGGTAGAACTTCAACCCAAATCCAGAGATAACCCCAACCCAGTAACTCATAACCCCGGGATAACCCAAACATCACACCCTGCTGATTGACATGTTTTGAGTCCTCATCGTTGATAAGAAGGACCCTCACTTTTCTCACTGTTACCAATTTGATAGCATTAAATCATTCTTTTATTTTTCTCATAAGTCACAATATAAAAGAAATTGGGCCTCAAACTCATTATAAAAATACACTTCATTATATAAGTATAATCATGTAAAGTTTAATAAATTATTATAATAAACTTCTGCAAATTATTACAACATTTAATTTCACTGTTACTAATGAAAAAGTGACTTTTCAAAGGAATGAAAACAGGTGGATTTAGGCATTGTATACATAGTAATTAGATTACTCTAATCACCTGGTGCTTGATTTATTCCATTTGTCTTCCACTACACTGCTAGTTATTGGCCCAAAGGTGACTAAATTTGCTGGTTCTTTATAGAGTTTGGTAGTTGCTGCGTCTGGAAACACCAGATAATTATATCAATGATCAGAACTAAGCTTTTAGCTAAGAAAGCAATTCAGTTCAGTTCAGGAAACAACCGTTAAAGACCTATTCTGTACTGGGTACTATAATAGATAGCTTCAGATACAAACACAAAAGAGGTGGTTCTGCCACCAAGGAGGTTAAGTAGAGAACATTTCAAACAACAAGCAAGCATTTAGTAAGTATCTATCTGTGTGTGCCAAGGACTGTGCTGGCTACTGGATATATTGAGACAAAATGAAACACTCCCTCTCCACAGCTCTATTATCCTGTGATCCTATGAGAGATTTCTTGGATTTTGTAATGCAGTGAATTTATTCCCTCATTCAGGGGAGCAACCAGGATGGGGAAGGATCTTGAGTCTGTGATGTATGAAGATCAGCCAAAGCAGGAATTCTTAATGTGTGTGCATGTATGTGTTTGTGTGTGTATGTGTGTGTGTTTTGGACCTCATTAGCAGTCTCATGAAGCTTTTGAATCCCTTTCTCCGAATCATGTCTTTAAATTTAAGTGAAATAAAATACTTCCAATTACAAAGGAAATTAATACTTTTGAAATGTGGTTACCTAAATATATGTTAAGAAAAAAAAGAGTTCTTGGACCCCAGATTAAGATCTTCTGAGCTAAAGGAAATGGGGATTTTTAAGTTGGAAAAGAGAGGGTATAGTAACTCTCTTCAAGGACCTCAGACAACCAATCTATTACTGGAAAGAGGGTGCTATTGAAGGTGGATTAGATTTGTTTCTTTGGGCCCCAGAAGGTCAAAGTAGGATCCATGGGTGGAAAGTGCCAAGTGGTGAATTTGGGCTTGAAAACAATACCATTCTTTATAGTTGGAGCTTTCCAGAAGTGCAGTGGGCTGATCTGGGAGGTCATGGGTTCCCCATCACTGAAGATCTACAAGCAGAGGCTACATGAATGTGCTCGCTCTCCCTCTCTCTCTCTCTTTCTCTCCTACTCCCTCCCTCTGTCTCTCTCTCATTTCATGGTAGAAGGCCCTTTTTTTAGCTGGGACATGAACTTGATGGCCTTTGGCGTTCCTTCCAATCATTGGCCCACAGAAAGCTTATGCCAGATATCTAGGCTAAATGTAATGTCAAAAAAGAAAAAAAAAGTCATTTTGTATATCATTTTTAAATTTATATTTTAAGGTAAAGTGTAGTGATTAATTTAAAATGAGATTATTAGTTTTTTTAATTTGTTTAATGAGTACAAATAATTTATGATTGAGTATTCAGTAAACGTTCCCTTGTCAAAAGCAGTTCTCTTAGTGCACACCTTAATCAGATGGGCTGCAAGCACCTATGCACCCAGATCACAAAGTCTGTGATCTAGTGATCTGACAAGTATTTCTTAAATGTCTACTATGTACTGGGCACTAAGGATTCAGAGACAAAAATAAAACCATCATTGCCCTCAAGGAGCTTATATTCTATAGAGGAAGGAAGGTAGTGTACCTATGTTATTGTTGTTCACTCGTTTCAGTCGTGCCCGACTCTTCATGACCCCATTTAGGGTTTTCTTGGCAAAGATACTGGCGTGGTTTGCCATTTATCTGAGGCCAGATTTGAACTCAAGTCTTCCTGACTCCAGGCCTGGTGCTCTAACCACTGCGGCCCATGTACCTATGTAAGTCACTATAAGGAGAGCCATGATACTGCAGTAGATTTATGCCTCTGGGGTTCTCTCACTTTCCTCTCTGAGGATTCTTACGGTCTTATGAGTATTATTGAACTTGCTGATGTGGCTGGTGAATCATAAAAGGAAAAATTAAACCTTCCCAAGGGTTGACTTAAGTGGTAATCAGCGAGAAACTCTATCACGATTTCGTCAAGAAATCTTTCTCCGTGCACGGGTTTTTGTTTTTGTTTTCTGGAGTGATGAACCTTGGGGATTGGCCTGTCTTCATTCATTTTTCTTTCTAGCATTTAAAATGACAGGTTATTCTAATGTCCAAATATTAATTTCTGTGGCCTATCGCTATATTTCATCTGCCACCTTGCCGTGCATTTTCAGGATTTCCATTATTTTCTGCTGAACCACTGGCAAGCTAAATTTCTCTAACAGGCTTCGATTCATTGCATTAAATGCCTGTACAACCCTGGAAGATTTATTGATTTTTTTTTCTCTTAGCCAAGTGACAAATACTATTTTTGAGACTATAATAGAGATTGATTACGATTTTGTGGAACGCAGAGAGAGCTGATCTCAGTAAGACAACCTTGGGGCATACAAAAATGGGTGGAAGGGAAGAGAGGAAAATCATTGAATTAATAAAGAAGTTAATGAATCATCTGTTTCTGAGGAAGATGGAAAAGCATTTTTTTTCTGGCTGATGAAAGTTACTGTAGACTCTTGGTTGCCACATACAATGAAGGTCAGTTTAAATACTTGGAGAGGACTTGTTGGCTTTCTGGGACTTTAGTAAAATAAATTATCCATAGTTCTCTAGGCCCAGAACTAAGAGATGCCATCCAAGTATACACCAGGACATCTTACAGCGGCACTTTTGGTGAAAAAAAAAAATTTTTTTTGCAATTAAATCAGGACAAAGGCTGATAATGATAGATTGAAATCAAATGCAAAATGTTAAGTAGTCTAGGGGGAGCATTCTACCTTTGCTGTATTAATTGATTCACATACAGCATAAAAATAAATGGAATTAGTTTCTTTGTCTTTCTGTTTTCATTCTTTCTTGGCACTTGTTTTCATTAATAATATTTATCATTATACCCAGTGTGCATGTGTTGTGTATCATCTGCCTCACTCACTACTAGCTTTCAGTCCAGGGGATGTGGAGAAAAGGAACCTTTGCTGGGCTTTACGTATATAAGGGGTAAGCTGGCAGGATCCCCGATCCCAAGACAAAAGAGGAGTAAGTTGAAATTGAAAGGAATTCAACAACCATGCTATGTAATCTTGGGCTAGGTATTTATTTTCTCTGGTTCAATGAATTCAGCTCAGTTTAGCAAACATTTATTAGGCTCTTACTGTGTACCAGGCATGTAGGACTTGGAATACAAAAGTCCCTGACCTCAGGAACCCTACATTCTACTGAAGCACAGGAATCTTAACTTGGAGTCTAGAGATACCTCCCACCCCAAGAAACCTGTGGATAGTTTTTAGGGGGGATCTGCGAACTTGGGCGAAAGAATGAAAACAGAAATGGTGCAGTGGATAGTGCACCTGCCCTGGAGTCAGGAAGACCTGAGTTCAAATCCGGCCTCAGACAGTTCCTAGCTGTGTGACCTTGGGCAAGTCACTTCATCCTGTTTGCCTCAGTTTCCTCATCTGTAAAATGAGCTGGAGAGCGAAATAGCAAACTACTTCAGCATCTTTGCCAAGAAAACCCCAAATGGGATCACAGAGAGTTGGACATGACAGAAACAACTCAACAACACAACAACAATCATAGCTTCTCTAGGCAGCTAAAGAGGGCCATGGCATGAGAAAGAAAAAGAAAGAGGGAGAGAGGGAGAGTGGGAGAGAGGTGGAGGGAGAGAGAGGGGGAGAGAGATTTAAGAACCCCTGTACTAGAGTTGTGTTTGAATCCCATTTCTCTCACTTGCTAGCTGTGTAACCTTGAAGATGCAGTCTTTCAGACCCTCAGTTTAATCATCTCTAAAATGGGGAAAATAAATAGCACCTATCTCAGAGGGCTATTGAGACCAAAATGAGACAGAGTACATCAAGTGCTTTACAAAACGTTTGGGGCTGTAACAATGTCAGGGTTGGCATTAATGATTATGGTGCTATTGGTTACAAAAGAAACCAGAGAAAAAGATCGTCTGATGAAGGTAAGGTCAAACCAGTCTGGGAAATAAACTTGTACCCTCAGGCACTGAAAAATTTTGACCTGGATGATTTAGACCACAGGTTGAAATGGTTAACTTTCCTTAAGGAAAGTGTCTTTGTTTATTCGCCATTAGGGTACTTGTAGTCTTACACATCTATGGGGATAGGGATTGGACATGTAATTAATGGGTATTGGGAACTCCCAGATGAGAAAATTCTCTCTAGCAGTACAGGAAGATACCTTTTTTGTAACTTGTAGTCTTAGAGAGTTCCTGAGATCCAGGGTGTCATACACACAGAAACATATATAAGGCTCCCTACAGGCTGCATATTAGCTTAGCTTTTAAAATGTATCATTATCTATGTTGTATTGTATTTTTATTTATTTTGGTCCACATCACCCAAGTACATTTTAATCTGGTTCAGGCTATACTTGAGAGTGTTGTGGTCCATGTGTTTGATACCCTCTGGTCTAGAGTATTGGATGATTAAGTGACTTGCCTAGGGTTACACAGACACCACATATCCAAGGTATGCCTTGAACATAGGTCAGCTGGGCTTCAAGGGTGCCTTTGTATTTACTTGTCATAGGGAAGGAGAAGAAAGGGAGGGAGGAGGAGAGAAAGGGAGGGAAAAGGAGAGAGACAGAGATAGAGAAGAGAGGGGGACAGAGAGAGACAGACAGAGAAAGATTATATTATTATATTATTTTCTTCCATATGTAACTGTGTATGTATGTGTGTGTGTGTGTGTGTGTGTAGATGAATGATAGGTATATAAGTAGAGAAATGCTTCATAAGTTGATAGAAAGATAGTCAGAGATTAAAAAAAATAGGACAGGAGAGAGAGAGGAGGAAGAGAGAGACAAGAGAAAGAGAGAAAATGAGTTGATGGATAGATAAATGGTTGATAGATGAGAGATCTAGAAAAATCAATTAAATTCTGATATTCTTCATTAGGTGTATTTGAACTCAGGGACACAAAGCACTATGTCACAGAGGAAGAAAGAAGTTATTGCTTTGAAACCATTTCTTTTCAATGATGGGTGAGGTATCCTGAAAGGTTCTCTGCCTCTTAATGATTAAGAGTGCATAAATTATATTATTATTTATCATAATATTTATATACTAGAAATTATATATATAATATACATACACACACACACATATATATATATAGCAGTCCTGATAAGAAGAATTTTATACATGTGTATGTATGTATGTGTGTGTGTGTGTATTCTAAAATTTACACGTTGCTTTGCAAACATGATCTCCTCTGGACCTCACCACAACCCCCAGGCAACCTCATTGCTCATGTAAAACATGGGAGCATGGGCCCAGGGAGGTCCTATCAGTAGTAAGCCTCAGAAGTGGGATTTGAACCCAGGTCCTATGGCTTTCAGAGCCAATGTGCTTTCCATATCCACACTACAAATCTTGAAGTGCTATTTTTAGTGATCTGTGGTCTTTGGGCTTGGACTTTATATGTTTTTCAGGTGCTCACTTTCTTTGTACTCACTGTATCCTGGTGCTTAAAAGTTCTTGTTTTCTAATCATTTCTTTTGTATTAAACTCTTCATAACCCCATTTGGAGTTTTATTGGCAATTGCTGGAGTGATTTACCATTTCCTTCTCCAGCTCATTTTACAGATGAGGAAACTGAGGCAAACAGGGTTAGGTGACTTGCCCAGGGTCACACTAAGTTAGTGTCTGAGGTCAAATTTGAACTCAGGTCTTCCTGACTCCAGGCCGGGTATTCTCTCTACTATGGTGCCATCTAGCTGCCCCATGTAATTCTAGGCAAGTCATTTGATCTCTCAATGCTCTAGGAAATTCTTAACTCTAGAAGGTACTGGGCTGTATTGATAAAGAGAGGTTCCTCACCTGGGAATTCCCTATATCAAAGGAATCACAGGTCCCATTCTCCCTTTGGTTTGGTTAAATGACAGGGTTGGTGTGAATCAGATTTCAATAACTGATCTGTGATTGATCTGGGTAATTTTAAAGCTATTTTTAAACACTACAGATTCTGCAAAGTAATGAAAAGGGAAGTCACATTCCTTTCTTCCATTTTCAGATGCTATATTACTTCATAAATCATTTAGCTTCACAGAGATTGTTTGATACATTCAGAAAGCCCAAGATGTCCTTTTTTTCTATTATAAGGATAAACCTTCATTAAAAATTTACTTGTTCAAATTATCCATTCCTACAGAACCCTGGAAGGTTATATTTTTATGTGTATATTTTATAACATAAATAACAGTCCTTTTCCTTTTTATTATGACTTTTAAAATATTTTAATATCTTCCTTGGAATCAGTTAATCAATAAGAATTTATTAAGTATCTGTTAAGTACCTGGTGCTATGCTAAACAGGGAGAAGTAGAGATTAAAATAAAACAGTTCCTGCCCTTCAGGACCTTAAATGCAATCAGGATTCTGAGTAGCCTCATTTTCTGCTACAACAAAGTGTATGAGACTCAAAATGGCCGACAAACATGACGTCTTCCTTTCATACTCCTTGGACCAACTTCCTTTTGGGAGAATTGAGGTACTTTGGTGGAGAACTTAAAAAAAAGTTCCTTTATTATAAATGTTTAAAGCATTCTTCATTTGGTAGAACTTGTATTCCTAAGGTATTATTTTAAACCCCATGTTTCCAGACAATTTAAAAAATTTTCTAATCATTTCAGAGATCTAACTTTGACCAGTCTCCACTGAATAGTCAAAAATAAAAACAAACAAACAAACAAAAAAAAAACCAAGACCATAGTTTGGGATGAGTCATTGGCCTTAGTCACTTTAAGTTAAATAGACAGAAATATAGTATATCAAGTGATTTTGCTCTAAAGACACTATGAATATAATGGGAAATCAACTGGACTTCAAAACTAACCATTCTTGGAATGTATACAATATACCCCCCCTAGATTTGGGATTTTATTGTTATAGTGAACTCCAAGTTAAGGAAGTCACTTTACCACACCCTGGAATACATAATAAATATCCAGTGAAAATTATCCAAATAGAGACAACAGACAAATGTTTAAAACATTTTACATGTGATTGCAAAAAATATATTAAAAATAAAATAAATGGAGACAATGAGGAATAGTGTGTGGTTAGCTGGCCTTGGAGTCCGGAAGACCTGGGTTCAAGTTCTGCCCTTGATACATATGAGCTGTGTGATCCTCAAGTCACTTAACCCAGACAATTCTTAAGACCAAAATTTTCAAGCAAGTTGCTCAGTTGTGATGGTGGAGACGGTGTTCATGATGGGAGTTCCCTACATGTGAAATCACTAATCTGTCTATTGACCCAACTACAGGGGAAACCCTCTCTGCCAGTGCCAATCAGCAACTGTTCTGCAATGTATAGTTTTAGAAAGTTCTCAGAGGTACTGGGCAATTAAATAATTTGCTCAGGGTCACACAGCCAGTTTGTATCAGAGGTGGGATGTCCCCTCCTCCTGACTTTCAGTTGCTCTCAGAGAGAGAGACCATATTGTTCCTTCTTCATACTCATTCCCGATTCTCCTATTTTCTTCTTCTACTCTTCCTCTTCTTTCTTTTCCTTATTCTCTCTCTCTCTCTCTCTCTCTCTCTCTCTCTCTCTCTCTCTCTCTCTCTCTCCCTCCCCCTCCCTCCCCTTCTCCCTCTCCCTCTCCCTGCCCTCCCCTTAACTTTCTCCTTTTCTCCCTCTCCCTGCCCTCCATATAAAGATCTCTCTCTCTCTCCCTCTCTCTCCCTCCCTCCCCTTCCTCCTTCTTCCTCTCTCTCTCGTTCTCTCCTTCCCTCTCTCCCTTCCCTCTCCCTGCCCCCTCTTTATATATAGCAGCCTATATCTAGATAGATAGATCTCCCTCTCTTTGTCCTTCCCTCTCTCCTCCTTTCCCACTCCCTTCTTTCATTAAATTAAAAGATACCACTTAGTTTGCATTTTAAGTTTTACTTGCTACAAACTTAAGAAAAATAAAAATGAAATATGTTTTCATTCCAGAGAAATCATGCTGTCTACGCCACTGTTAAGGACAGACAGGCGTTGAGGGAGTTGGTGTCCTTAGTTGAATCTGCTAAAGTCCTTGCTGTAGAGTTATTTAAGCCTCTGTGGTCACTCCTTCATGATGAATAATCTGAGAGCTGCTCTCTGTAGGCAGTAGATAACCTGGAAATCAATGACATAAGGCCTCCATAGATCCTGGAAGAGATTATCCTGCCAGCGAAAATGAGAATAAAAGATGGGCTTGTAAATAACACTTGTGGACCAAACACATTAGTAAGATGTAGGAGGGAGAAAAACACAATCAAAAACAAAACCAAAAAACCAAAAAACAAAAACTGGGATTAACCAAAGGGTCAAACGCTGCTTTGAAGTCAAGAAATCGTCAGCTGTCATTGACTAATGAGCGGAAGCTTGTCGTAGTTCTGACATATGGAGAATTATGGGGAGATTGTGATTAAGGACCTCTGAAATTGCAGAAAATTGTGATGGCGGTGGTGTGTATTAGGCTCTAGAGCGATGGTTACCTCATGCTTTAAACAGGAGTTGAAGGTATTTCACAATCTGTTCCAAACCTTTCATTTTAGCTCTTCCACCCTACTTCTCCCTCCCTCCACCTTTCATTCCAGCCAAGCTGTCTTTTTCATTACCTTCTTTTAGGAAAAAAAAAAAAGAGGGAATGAAGGAAAGGAAAGGAAGGAAGGATAGACTGTTGTTTTTGGAGGTGGGATTTGGTTTCAAATTCCAGCTGTCACTTACGTACCTGTGTGACCTTAGTCAGGTCAGTTCACCTCTCTGAGACTCAGTTTGCTTATCTGTCAAATGAGGGAAATAGACTATGATGGCCTTTGCTATCCCTACAGGCTCTAAGTTTATAATCAATCAATCAACAAACATTTACTAAGCACGTGCTGTGCTTTGTAAATTTGTACATTGTACTTTGTACATTGGCTTTGTAAAACTAAAAATCAAATTGCTGAGGACTATCACCCTCGTTCAGTTCAATTCAATAAACCTTCGTTAAGTGCCTGCTATTTGCCAGGCACTGTACTGGGTGATGCAGATGCAAAGGCAGAAATGAAATAATTCTTCTTGTTGAGTGGGAAAAACACTCTCGCTACATCACTTTATTTTTTCCCCATGTGGGATACCCTAACCTTTTCTGAGGATTTGTTCAAATCATTCTATTCTTCAAACGCCAACTTAAACCTTGCCTCCTCCATGAAGCCATCCTCAATGACCTTGCATCTCTGTGATCTCTTTCTCAGATCCTTGTATCACTTTTATTCGGTAGCATCCACTTGGCAGTCACTGCTTGGTATTGTTCCTTGGTTATTTGTTTGTTTGTTTTTTCATTGGTTTTATTTCCCTTGTTAGACTATAAGCCCTCTAGAGGCAAGAAGGGACCCTTGGCATTCTTTTACGCTTCTTTCCAACTACCACAGTGCCTAACACCATGCCTTGGGTATTGGGATAGGAATAGAAATTAGACCTGTGATTTCATTACTGGATGTCGAAATTCCCTCCACTAAAACAAGTCTGAACATTCTCTGCCACTTAAAGTATATATGAATGTAAGCTTCTTGTCAACAGGAATTGTTTCAGTAATTTTATCTTAATCTTTGAAGCTTAGTACATAATGAGTGCCTAATAAACACTTGTTAATTGATTGATTAAAGAGTACCTTTAGCCCGAGACATTAAGTGATATCCAGGGTCACATACTATGTATCAGAAGCCTCGCTCTCTATCCAGGACACTAATCTATCCAATCCAATAAATGTTTATTTAGGGCCCACAATGTGCCAAGTACTGTGCTAAATGCTGGGGATTTGTTGTTATTCAGTCATTTTTTTCAGTTGTGTCTGACTTCATGACCCCATTTGGGGTTTTCTTGGCAAAGATACTGGAGTGGTTTGCCATTTCCTTCTCTAGCTTATTTTACACGTGAGGAAACTGAGGCAAACAGGGTGAAGTGACTTGCCCAGGGTGACACAGCTAGTTAATGTCTGGACACGATTTGAACTCAAGAAAATGAGTCTTCCTGACTTTGGGCCTGGTACTCTGTGCACTATGGCGCCACCTAGTGCCCAAGGGCCGAGGATATAATAGATAAGACAGTTCTTGCCCTCAAGCAACTTATGCTCCAATGATAGAAGACAGCACACAAAAGGAGGCAGGAAGACGTGGACAGAGTGGGTGGGGTGGGGAGGACACCGGGGGTGGGGGCATCTTGTTCCATGGAGTTGAAACCAGGCAGAGCAGCAGATGCAGAGTGTCACCAAACTGCCTTATGCCCTTGTATTTAGAGAAAGTGTGTTGATGTAGTGAATAGAGTTCTGGGCTTGGAACCACAAAGACCTGAGTTTGAATCCTACCACAGATACTTCCTAGCTGTGTGACCCTGGGTAAATCACTTAATCTTGCCCAATCTCAATTTCCTCATCTGTAAAATGAGGATAATAACAGCACATACCTCACAGCGATCTTGTGAGGACCAAATGAGTTAACACATGTAAAGAATTTTGTGATATGTTAATGCTAGTTATGATGCTGCTGATGTAGGTGTCTGATAGAGATGCACAGAGTGGTTGCTTTATTTGAGGCTCCAGTAATTCCGAAACTCTGAATTCAAACCTCAATTCTTCCATTAACCTTTCCTTGACTTTTGGTTACTGGTTCTATTTTTGGGGAGGGATTCCCTTTTTGTTAACTGCAAATTGAGCATTAACAGTCTTTCCTGCCTGCTTCAGGAAAGTATTTCAAGGCTCTGATGAATGGAAGATTTTAGTCCCCAACCCCCTTAATTAAAGCCTATCTATTTAGTGTCTATGTCTTTGTATAAAATGCTCCCGCCATGCCGTGAAAAAATTAATCTCATCCACAACGTGTGACATGAGTGAGCTTTCTTCACCCGAGTAAGATCAGGGTCAAGAGTCTAAGATATTCTTGGACAAAAATGACCCTAATAACATTTTCTTGCTGACTTCATTTGCTAATAACATATCTTAGAGGGGAGAGGGATGGTTCATTTGTTTGATTTACTTCTTATTTCTCTTCTAGAAGACACATTTCAGCAATTGTTATCATCTTTTATCAGTTTTTGCTGCAAATATTTTGAAAAGGGGATTCATTTTGTTGAGTTTCAACACCAGATTGGTCACTGGGTGGTGACTTATGTTAGCATCAGTAACTTTTAAGGAGGGGCAGTTAGATGGTGCACTGGGCTTGGAGTTAGGAAGACCTGAGTTAAAATCTGGTTTCAGACACTAACTAGCTATGTGACCCTGGGCAAGTCACTCACTCCTGTTTGCCTCAGTTTCCTCATCTGTAAAATGAGCTGGAGAAGGAAATGGCAAACCACTGCAGTATCTTTGCCAAGAAAGACCTAAATGAGGTCACGGAGTCAGACACGACTTTACAACAACAACAACAAACTTTTTTTTTTTCCTTTCTCCATTTTTATTTATTTTTAAGCTATAGATATGTGTATGTATACCTTCTTATTAAACATATTTTCAGATTAGTGATGTTGTAAGTAAAAATTAGAACCAATAGGAGGAACCACCAGAAAGAGGAAACAAAACTCAGCAGAAGAGAAAAAAATAGCAAATAGTATGCTTTGATGTGCATTCAAATTAGCAACAATCTTTTAAGGACCATCTACTCAGGCATGGAAGGGGTCACTGTCTGCATCAAGTTAAGGAATAACCAAATTGATGAGGAAGCATGAATGTAATTGACCCTGATAGCCATTTGGTGTTGGTTTTGGATTTCTTATTCTGGCTACCTGGCCATAAATCAGTGTTGTTTTCAACAGGTTTCAGATATTTTCCCTTACTTTCTTCTAAGACCATGAGAGTCATAATTCCTGCCATGAAAAAAAGAAAGAAGGGGAGAATATGATTTTCAGCAATACTGGAAACAGACAGCATTTCCTAGGATATACAGGATTGTTTTTTGGAATAACTATCCGTTAACTTGAGAGCTGTTGGCTAATGGGATGGGTGTTTCCACCTAATAAGACTTTGGCTTTATTCGAAGATAATAAGATATATTAACTTTTTCCCCTTTTTTGCACGTTTTCTTTTCTTTTCTTTTAACTTTTGTTAACTGCAAAACAACTTGAATGAATTCGTAAACTTATCACTTCCCCAGACCAAAAGTATCTTGGCAAATAAAAAAAGGCATTCATTTGGGATACATTCGCTTCTCTTAGAGATAGCGATTTAGTCCATTAGTGGAATTTATTCTGCTAGACTGGCCTCCTGTAGGCTTCACTGTGGAGTAGCAGGTGTACAATTCCAAAGTATCTTTACAAGTAGCTCGGTGGGGCTTCTCTCCCGTACGTTCACAGGAGACGGCTCATCTTTTTAATCCTTATGTTTTAGTCAACCTTTCTTATTATGCAGATGGGGCCCCGATGCTCAGCTGGATTTTGACTCTCAGGATGAATTGGTGGAACTCTTTGATCTTAGCAGCGTATTGCATCTGTTTCATCTTTCATCTTAATGCATGATCTTTCAAGCTCAAACTTTAGTCGTCTTTTAAAAAAAAAAACAACTTGAATTTTAGTCTTCTCCTCTTTCAGATGCTTAGAAAACACCCCCACTTTGGTTATTTTTTGAAGCAAAGAGAGGACCAACAATATTTACTCGATTTAGTTCATGTGTTTTTCAAGCTACAGTCCAGTCTCCTCAAAAGGACGAAGTGAACTGCCCATCTTGGCAATTTTCGTCAATTGAGTAGAATTTCCTTCGAGGACCACAGGGGAGCAAAGGGCTTGCAATGACTTAAGAAGGGTCACCCCAGTGAACATTCCTTCTAAAAATTCAAATCTAGGACTAGAGCTAGTCTGTGTAGAAGCCTTATCTTACATACCTAGTTAAAATCTTGTGATACATAGACTCTTTTCTCCCATTATTCATACCTATCTGGCCAGTATTTACAACTCAATGGGTAAGTGAAGTTACAATTTATTGCCTCATAGGGTTCCCGGTAAACAGAGTGATTTCTTTTTACTTCTCATTCAGTGTTCAAACATATTTGGTGATGCTATTTCTATTCGAATTTTAGCAAGGAAGAAAGCTTACTGGTTTTTCACATCAGCAACCTCAGATATTTAAGAGACTCATATTAATGACTTTGTTTTCTGTTTCCCATGAATCAGTATTCAGTTTTAAGTGTGCCATAATCTTGAGGGTGTCAGACTTTTCAGTGGAACATAGAAATGATAATAAGAATAATTATCTGATAACAGCCAGAATTTTAAAATTCACAAAGAACCTTTTCAGTTATTATCTCATTTGATTTTCTCAACGACCATGGAAGGTAAATGATGTAATTATCCCCATTTTATAGTGAGGGAACTGAGGCAGGCAGAGATTAAGTGATTTGCCAAGATTTATGAAACTAGGAAGTATCTGAGGTCAGATTTATGATTCATAAGAGGCAGAGATCCTGAGTTATCAAAATGTCTTTCTAGAACTTAGCACCATGCCTAACACATATAATTAATAATAATAATAATAATAATTAATAATAATAATAATAGCTAACATATATATAGCACCTACCATGTTCCAGGCACCAAGCTAAGCACTTTACAATTGGTATCTCATTTGATCCTCACAACAACCCTATGAGGTAGGTGCTATTATTATTATTCTTATTTTACAGATGAGGAAACTGAGGCAGTCAGTAGTTAAGTGACTTGCCCAGGATCACACAGTGATCCTCACACTAGTAAGTGTCTAAGGTCAGATTTATGATTGATAAGAGGCAGAGATCTTGACAGCATTATCAAGAGATCTTTCCAGAACTCAGTGCCATGCCTAACACATAGTAAGCCCTTTTAATAAATGCTAGTTAACTTGACAGGTTGACTTGACTTTCCTTACCTAAAAAGAGGACAATTCTTTTTATTCTCTTAAGGATCTATCATGAATCAGATTACATATGCAAAACATTCTAGTAACTTTTACTGAATTATCTAAACTAATTTTCTTTTAAATCAGAAGGTCATAGATTTAAAGTTATTGGGATCTTCGACATCATCCAGTTTCCAATCATCCCATTTTACAGATAAGGAAACTGAGGCCCAGAAGGTTAAGTGACTTGCCCAGAGTCCCACAGGCTGTATGTGTCAGAGGTGGGTTTTGCTCTTCCAACTCTAGTATTTGGTGCTAGACAGCTAATGGTCAAAGACGAAAGAATGTGGTGATTAAAGAATGCCACACTGTGGCAGTCTACTAACTTTGACATAATAAAAATTTTAAATTGACTCTATGTTAATTAAGTTAAATAAATCATATGTATATAAATAAATATAATTAAAATATAAATATTAAATATTAAATAAATTAAATTAAAAAATTTAAATTGACTCTATGTTAAGAGAATGTTCACTTTAGCAGAAGGCAAATGTTTGTTATGGAAGCAGGCATTTCAAAATCAGCTGTTTGTTAACAGTCAAATCAGCATTGGGTTAGAACAAAGGTCAAAATAAGCAAAAATTAGAAGAAAGATTAAAGATGAAAACATGTTTTGTTCGATTACAGCAGCTCCAACTCGACCAGTTTCAACAAGTTCTCAGACTGAAAAACTGGGAAGGAGACAGAAATTAATGCCATTGATTCTGACATCATTTCTGAGAGAAATTTAATTCGTAGAAAACAGTCGCTACAATGAGGAAGCCGAATGAGCCCAGAAACCACCTTGGCCAGCAAACACTTCCTCTTTTTGCTAAGTAATGACATGTATTAGCCAAGGACGATGTTAGTGTAGATGATGAGCGCATTCTTCAAACGTTGCAGAAGTCAATAGGAAGGATAGTTAGGAAATGAACTTCTACTTAAAACATTAAAAAACAATTGAGAAAAATAAGCCTGCCAAGAAATTGGCATGAGGTCCAACTAAACCAGACCATCCTGAAGACCCTTGTAGGTGAAACTGGGAAGAAGGCAACTGGTGGCTTTGAAACAGAATAGATCTGGTATTTTCCAGTAGTGATCTAATTACTAATTACTAATGCCAGCAAAACATTAGATGTACCATCTAATAAAGAGGTATGACATTTAAGATCACAAGAAGCTTGGTATAGTGGTTAGGGCACTGGACCTAGAGTCAGGAAGACCAGGGTTCAAATCCTACTTCAGATTCTTACTAGCTGTATGATGCTGAGAAAGCCACTTAAACTCACCTTGCCTCAGTCTCCTCATCTATAAAATGAGGAGATGGGACTCAATGTCTCTTCCAGCTCCACATCAATGATTTATACTCTTCTGCTAATATGAAGTAAGGAAGAACAACTGATCTTGACCAAATGTGTTCTAAAGGATCTGTGTTTTCATGGATGTGGATATTTCCTTCAATGATGAAGATCTTATCCTCTCCATGCCTACTAATCCTCTGTGACTCTTGGTCATATCCTCCCAGAAGCTCACTAAAATTAGCATCCTCCAAATTCAGGGGGCTCTCTGTGTTTTCTTTCAACTTTGAGAGGATACAATCAGAACAGTGCTGTCCATGAGTTATCTTACTCTTGGCATATGACCAGCTCATCTCTTTCTTTCATATGTTTCTATGATGTTCTCTTTCGTATGGTTCCTCTATCATAACCCTTTGTCAGTAATGCTCTGCCACCTGTTTCCCTTCACCATGCACCTTTCCATTTCTCTCTGGCAATTTCAGTCCTTCAGGGGCTATTGTATTCCATAACTCATTGCCACTTACCAGAATTGTTAAAGAAATATTGCAACTAACATGGAGGCTTTTGTTTCCCATACGAGCTTAAAGACTTTAAAACAACTTAGCAATTTCACCAATTCAACTTATTTCATTCCCCTACCACTAAATTCTGGACCCAAGCTGAATTTCTTTGTGCCATGTTAGCACAAGGTGATCAATAGTTTGTATGTGTGTTTACTTACACACACACACACACACACACACACACACTAATGGATGACATCAACAGGCTGTCCATTCAACTGCACATCCTAGTTTGGACAAGAGGCATTCTTCTTAATTTCACTCATATTGCAATTACTGACCAGGATATCTTTCTTATCTCTGTTTAGGATGTCACCTGTACAAGTCAGGGAGTAGAGACTATTAAGATCCCACTCTTGCTGCGATGTATCAATTTTTAAGGAGCGTTTGGCTTGGTAGAATAAACTGTGGAAAGAGCATTAAAGAAATCACTGAGAACATGGATGCCTGAAAAAAGGTGGTGAACTTATCACTTATTGTGAATGAGATAGATGAACAGCCAGAGAACCATGCTGGTTCTCCTGAGGTAGTAAAAGAATGAAAGGGAGATCTCCAGGAGGCAATGCTTATCCTCTTTAGGATGAATGGAAAGACATGGGTAAGAATCCCACACAGTCAACATCATTCAGAAATCTTTCCTTGTCAAATTTACACTTCAGTCCAGAACCAGGTGACTCAAGTATCAACTTTCCTTCTTCCCTCAGTGAGATGAGTCCCCAGTTCACAGTCTTGGTCTCCACCTTAAATCTTGCCTTCAAACTATGGGATTTCAAGATCCATACTGATGCTGCCTCATCTCCCCTAATTTTTCAGTTCTTTAGTTTACTGAATTCACATGACTGACTTCTGCACTCTACCTCAGCTACATATATGGATGGTCATGGTCTAGATCATGTTTTTACCCATAAGTGTTCAATATCCACATTCAAGAAATTTCTTCATCTGATCATAATTTTTTTATTTCTTCTTTCCTTTTGCCTTATGACCCTTAACCACGTTCATCTTCTTCAACATGAGCTGGATTATTTCTATTCCTTTTCTTAACCAGACCATCACCCCTGCAGTAGCCATACATTTATATCTTGAACCTTTTGTGGAACATTACAACTCTATGCTGTTCTCCACACTTGAATCCCCTGCCACGTAGTCCTGTGACTTACTATGTCTAGTCAGACCTGGGGAACGTCACAAAATTGTGCCAATGAAGCCTGTTACAGATTTCTGTTATCCTATCTCAACTGGTCCCTCACTGCAGTCTAGGAAATCTCTCCACTACTTTCTCATCTATTGACTAGCCTACTCTTCACAGCAGCTATTTCATATCTTCTCATCACTCTTCAAATCTCCCTAGAAACCCTCTACCCCTAACCTCTCAGCTGAGGATCTTGCCTTATACCTCACCCAAAAATGACGTTTTTCACTGAGAGTTTGGTAGATTAGGGGTCTGATGCATGAAAGATGCTTTTCTCCCTTCCTCTTCATCCCACATATCTCTCCCACTTCTGCCTTGCATGAAGACCTAGTCCTTCCACTTACAAAGACCACCTCCTCTACATGTACCCCTTGATTCCACATCCTTTCAAATCTTCCCTAACAAATTGTTTCTACTATCATCCCGACTCTCTGTCTAATCTTCAATTTGCATATATTGGCTCCTTCTCTTCTGGCAACAGACATACCCATAATTATCCCCATCCTTCACAAATCCTCACTTGATCCAACTACCCAGCAAGCTTTGGTGCCGTAACTCCCTCCTGCTCAGCTAAACTCCTCGAGAAAGCTTTCTACGTTAGATGTCTCTAATTCCTCTGACTCTCTTCTTAACCGTGTGTAATCTGGCTCTTGCCCTCACCATTCAACTGAAACTGCTCACTCTGGAGTGACCAATAATCCCTTAATTGTTGGTCGTAATGACCTTTTCTCAAGGAACTCACAGTCTAATGAGGGACAGAATACTCAACTGTGTAGGGGATGATTGCAAAGAGACAATAGGCTTGATTTTGGGAAAAACAGTAACAACTTTCCAAAAGTGGAGTTATGGATATAATGGACTTCACCTTAGCTAAAGACCCTATCAATTTAGGATGACAGATGTCAAGGTGAAAGGGACCTTAGATACCATGTTGTCCAACCCCTTCATTTTACAGATGCAGAAGTTGAGGCTTAAGGAGATAGTGACATTCCCAGAGTCACATAGGTCACAAGCAATGAAAAGGAGGATTTGCACCCAAGATTTCTAACTTCAGAGTTGGTGTTCATTTCATTATACAGTAATGCCTCTACCCATCAGGTAGTATTTCAGAAAGGAATATGAGTTTAATGCTTATTCTTCCAAATGGAGAAGAGTATTTAATGATTTATCCTTGAGAAGGTTGGGGAATATGCTGTGCAGACTGATTGATTTGGACCCCGCCACATGCTTAGGGCTTTTGTTGTTGTTCAGTCACTCAGTTGTGTCCAACTCTTCCTCATCCCATGGACCACAGCATGCCAGGCTCTTCTATCATCCACTATCTCCCAAAGTCTGTCCAAACTCATGTTCATTGTCTCCATGATACCATCTATCCATCTCGTCTTCTGCCATCCCCTTTTCCTTTTGCCTTCAATCTTTCCAACATCGCGGTCTGTTCCAACAAGTCCCATCTTTTCATTATGTGGCCAGAGTATTTAAGCTTTAGCTTCTGTATTTGACCTTCCAGTGAACAGTCTGAATTAATTTCCTTTAAGTATTGACTGATTTGATCTCTTTGCTGTCCAAGGGACAGTCAAAAGTCTTCTCTAGCACCAGAATTCAAAGGCATTGATTCTGTGGTGCTCAGATTTCCTTATCTCACAGTCATACATTGCTACTGGAAGAACCATAGCTTTGACTATGTAGAACTTTGTCGGCAATGTAATGTTTCTGCTTTTTAATATGCTGTCTGGATTTGCCATAGATTTCCTTCCAAGGAGCAAGTGTTTTGTTTTTGTTTTTGTTTTGTTTTTTAGGCAATTGGAGTTAAGTGACTTGCCCAGGGTCACATAGCTAGTAAGTGTCAAGTGTTTGGTCTGAGGCTGGATTTGAACTCAGGTCCTTCTCACTTCAGGGCAGGTGCTCTATCCACTGCACCACCTAGCTTCCCTTGAGCGAGTGTGTTATAATTGTTGGTATAGATCCTTCTGAATCTTCTAGGATGAAAAGAGTGGCTGCCCGTGTCTGAGGCCAAAGGGTTCTCCAGTGGTGCCAGTTTGCCAATCTTGCTTCTTTTTTTTTTGCCTTTTTTTCAATTAGTCCTGAGATTGCATTGATATAAGGGACTCCAAATGAGGGAACTCCTTCTATCAATTCATATCAGCTTCTTTTCTGTACTTTAGAGTTTCAGAGAATTGCTTGAGACATAAAGAAGTTATTTGACTTACCCAGAGCCACACTGACAGTGTGTGTGTCAGAGGTGAGACTCGAACCCTGGGCTCCCTGATCTTGAGCCTCAGTTTCCCCATCTGTAAAATGAGGAGGTTGAATTAGGTGGCTTACTATGATCCTGCCTCCCTGCTCCATATATATGTGTGTGCATCTGTGTATATATGCATATATTATGTATATATTATGGGTGTGTATAGGAGTATATGTTTGTATATACGTATATGTAATATATAGAAACATTTCATTTTTACATGAAAAACAGACTAAAACTGATAATTCACATATGATTAAGAAGAGAAAAAGGGTAAGGCCTCTACAAATGTCAATCAGAATTACCTTTGTCTGTTTGTTTATAATGGAGTTGTGATTTCATGGATATTGTGATCTCCCAGTGACAGAAACTCCCTCTGCTCAGGCCAGTTAGCACCCGCTCTGTAACAAATATTCATACAGAGTTGGCGAGGATGATGAAAAGTGAAATGACTTGCCCAGGGTCACAGAGGGCCTTATTGCTTAATTGCTTCTTTCATGTTTGAAATGCATTGTGGTTTTCATTCAATTATCCTCAAGACAATCACATGATTAACTTAAAAGAAAGATTCATCATCCAAGATCCCTTACCATCCAATCCCTTCTAATTCTAATGATTGTGTGAAAATGAAAAACTTGACAAATATTTCCAAAACTGAAGGGAAGGGAGGTGTCAGCTCTTACCAAAGATAGTACGTTTCCTCTGGCTGATTATGCCTCCAAAAGGAAATACACACACACACACACGCTCTGTAGGTGGTATTGAAAATAATTGGCAACGATTATTTGACCACTTGAGTCACACAGTTGTCAAAGGACGGTGAAAGGGATTTTTCTCATGCCCTGTTTCACTTTGGGGTAAACCAAATGAATACGAATCATAAATGCCTTTGTGTTGTGATAAAAAAACGACATGAATTATTCTTTGGGTTTGGGATTCAAACTCAATTTCCTTGACTCCAAATTCAGTTCTCTTTCTGGTAGGCCATGCTGGCTCTTCTTCTATAGGGGCTATGTGGTTGCTGAGTTGTTCTCAGTTGTATCCAACACTTCATTACTCCATTTGGGGTTTTCTTGGTAGAGCTGGAATGGTTTTCCGTTTCTTTCTCCGGCTTATTTTATAGATGAGGAAACTGAGGCAAACAGGATTAAGTGACTTATGATCACACAGTTAATAAGTATCTGAGTCTGGATTTGAACTCAGAAAGCCTAACTCCAGACCTGGCACTCTCTCCACAGTGCCTTCTGGTTGCTCCCTATAAGAGCCATAAAATTATGCATTTAGAGTGAGAAAGGACCTTGCTCTCCTCTGGATCCAGAAGACCTGGGTTCATTACTCTTCCCCCCATGTAAAACCTTGATTAGGGCATTTAATTGTCCTCAACCTCAGTTCTCCTACCTATAAAAATAAGGGAGTCAGACTGGATATTCTCAGAGGCCTGTTCCGATTTGAGGTCTGTGATCTATGATACTCAAGAGGGTGACTTTGGACAGGTCACTTTCTGAGCCTTATTCTTCTCATCTGAAAAAACAACCTTACTCTTCAATCTGTAAAATGGTCTCTGATGCCACTTCCACCCTAGCTCTGTGATCCCACAACAACGAAGGTTTGTGAATTTTTGCATTTTTCATTTAAGCCTGTCATAGACTTTACTCATCAAAGAGGCAAAGTCTTGTTTTTGTATGCAATTAATTGAACCATAAGTCTCAAGTTGGGGAGAGACCTTCAAGAACATTCAGCACAGCCTCTTCAGTTTACAGATGAGAAACTTGAAGCTCGGAAAGAAATGACTTGCCCAAGATCTCATAGACCGCAAGTGGCAGACAGCTATTTGAACTCGGGGTCTTTGGACTTCACATCTCATGCTCTTTGGAAGCTCGTATCCTAGAGAAGAAACATGTCTTTTAGACTGAGCCCGTATTTTTGATAGACTCATTAATTTCAGAATTGTCAAATGTGGCCATTGCACAGAGAGATGAGCATAAGAGAGAGGGAAAAATAAAATGGAAACCTTTCTTGAGAAATCCAATATAAGGCTTGTTATTTATTGTGGTCTGTCCTGGTTTATCTCTGCACAAGGTTATTTTCACCTTCTGCAAATTTCACTGTAGCCCCCAGCCCCATCTCCTCGCCACCATCACCACTTAATGTTCAGTAGAGTCATTCATTTCTTTACGATATTTGCTCTGGAAAAGTAGAACATTTAGCAAATGGAAAGAACTAGTTGTTATCTCCTCCTACAAATATAGATGATTGTTCGATGCTGTTTAAAATGAGTGAGAATGGCTGGTATGCTCCTTTCTTTGTAGTCTCTTGATGATGTTTGCTTAGAATGGACGTGGAGGGGGAAGTATTTCCTAAAGTGGATCTTTAAAAATTGATTTTTGTGAACAAGTGAATCAAAATTGTGTCAGGTAAAATATTTTTAAGGGAAAATAAGGTCCCCAAAATGTGTATTTTAAGGAAGAAATTAGACCTGAATGTTCATCCAAGAAGACTGAATCAGTCTTTTTTTTTTTTTTAAATGCAAAGTGTCTTATTAAGAAGCAGGGTTTCATGGTAGAGAGCCAGCCTCGGTGCCAGGAAGAACTGGGTTCGTATTCCACTTCTGACACTCATTGTGCTGCCATGTGCAAATCACTCGATCTCCTAGTGCCCTGGGCAACTCTCGGAGCTGGGGAAAATGCAGAACAGTTACTCATCTGCATTGGTTCACTTATTCTGATGAAATTGCAAGTCTAGTTTAAAAAAAAAAAAGATTTTTTTTATCAGTTTAATAGATTCATAAATTTGGAACTGAAAAGGACCCTAAAAGTCATTTAGTCCAGCCCTCTGATTTTACATATGACAAAGCAGAGGCCCCGGGGGAGTTATCCAACATCGCACCTTAACAAGTATCAGAGCTGGTATATCTTTCTCTAAATCCAGCATCTCCCTTCCCTCAAGTCCTCATTTTACAGATGATGGAATATAGATTAAGAGGAGCTTAGAGATGTTAATTGACTTGCCCAAAGTCACATAGGTAGTAAGTGGCAGAACCAGTTGGATCTGGAAGGAACCTTAGCAGCCATAGGAGCCAGCTTCCATATTTTTGTTGTTGTTGTTCAGTCATTTCAGTCATGTTCAATTCTTTGTGACCCCTGTCAGGGTTTTCTTGGCCAAGATACTGGAGTGGTTTGCCATTTCCTTCTCCAACTCATTTTACAGATGAAAAACCTGAGGCAAACAGGGTGAAGTGACCCATATTTACACTTGGGGAAACTGAGGCAGGGGGTTAAGTGACCCACATATTACAGTTGAGGAAACTGAGGCAAACAGAGTGAAGTGATCCATATTTTACACTTAAGGAAACTGAGGCAAAGGGTTAAGTGACATATTTTACAGTTGAGGAAACTGAAGCCTAGAGAGATTATGTGAGGTCACATGGGTAGAAAGTGGCAGAGCTAGAATTTTAACCTAGGTGTCCCTCCTCCTAATCCTATACTCTTTCCACTGAATCCTGAAACTTCCAGTAATCATCATCAGCTAATTAATTGTTTCAGTTCCTCAGCTAGATAATTACTCATGCCTAGAGTCAAAGAGCCTTAGAACTGGAAGGGAATCTTAGAGAGCAAACAGTCTGTCTTCTTCATTTTCTGAGAAGACTGAGGCTCAGGAAATTGAGATGATTTACCCAAGGTTATACACCTAATTAGGGGCAGAACCCAGACTAAACCCCAGCTGGCCATGACTCCTCCCAAGCAAATGATCTGCCGACTATACCACTGAGATACTTAGTCACTGGCATATGGGAATGCAAGCTTAAAGTCAAACACAGTCAGGCATGAACAGGAGCTAAAGGAAGCTGAAGGAAAGGCAAGTCCAGTGCAGCAATAGCCAGTGAAGTGTCCCCTTCCTAAATATGTCAAAGGCCTTCCTAACCCAGTCTCCTCCTACCTTTCCATTCTTATTCCACGTTTCTCCCCAATAGGTATTCGTCTATCCCGTGACACCAGGTCCCTGGCCGTTGCACACACAAGACCCTCCATCTCTTAGTTTCTGGCATTCTTTCTGGTTGTCACCCATGCCTGGAATACTCTCCCTCCTCCTCTGTGACTTCTGACCTTCCTGGCTTCCTTTAAGTCACAACTAAAATCCTATATCCTACTGGAAGCCTTCCTCGACCTCTCTCAATTCCAGGGCCTTCAATCTGCTCATTATTTCCTATTTATCCAGTTTACAGCTTTGTGTATATTGCTTACATTTTGTTCCTCCCCCCATTAGATTGTAAGCACCTTGAGGGCAGGACCGTCTTGTGCCTGGCACATAATAGACACATAATAAACGTTTATTGAATTGAAGGGTAGGTGTACTTTGGGATATAAAGGTGCGTGTTTACTTCAGTTACAGATTGGCTGGAGTGACTCTTTTGGAAGAAACCAGTTAGCTCTAATCCATCTGGGAAGGCTTCATTAAAGAGACAATATGTTAAGAATGAGTTAAATTATGAAGGAAGTGAGAGCTTGTCTGAATGGAGAAGAGGCAGAGAGAAAAGAACATTTCAGACAGAGGGTACTTTTTTTTTTCTTAGAGCAGGCTCAAAGACAGGTAGAAGGCAAAGAAGACAAATAAATAAAGAGGACTTGGTGAAAGTCCAAGGATCTTAGATTAAGAGATAACGGGGACCATAAAGGTCTCTTGTTAATCCCCTCACTTCACAGCCTCGGAGAAGCAAAATTACTTGCCCAAGGGTCACAGAATTAGCCTTTTGCAGAGCTGAGATCTGAACACAGGTCCTCTGATTTCAAAAGCCATGCTGGTGAACAATGGAATCAGATATGGACATTGAAACAGCTCAAGGAAATAAACATGTCTACGGTCCTGTAACAAATATCTTAAAGCAACAGTTTGGCATTTCGCAAAGCCAGCATACCCTAAGGGTACAGGGAATCCATAGCCTTATTTTTCAAATGAAATGATATGTATAAAGTGCTTTGCAAACACCACACAAATGCTTGCTGGCCAATTATCATTTGTGTCTGTCCTGGACCCATTTGGTAGTATAGTAAAATCTATAGCGTGCTTCACAGAATAATACATAAAATAAAATTCATAGTATTCCAAAGGAAAACAGTTATATCAAAAAGCAGTTATAAAAAGCATTTTAAACAATTCACTGACCACAGGTTAAGAACCCCTTCCCTAGTGGTCTGTCTTCATCAGCAGAATATCTCTCACCCCCAACTTCTAGCTCCTACATTTCCAAACATCATTTCCAGTGCTTGTATAATCAAGCTTGCCTAGCCATGGCATGAGAAATAACTATATGTGAAATATTCAAGTGCTCCAGGGGATCTGGGATCTCAGCAATATGGATATGCCCTCCAACGATGCAGATCTCATCATCCATTATGGCCCATTCTCTGCAACTCCAACTTTAGGGGATCCACCTAATAACCTCCTTTTATCCTGAAACTGTGAGAATACCAATGGAGCACCTAGGATGTCTGATAGTTAGACCACATCCAGGCCATGTGACAAGCATATATTTTTTTCTTGTCAATTGCACATGTATTTGTTAACCTCTTTCACTCCATTTTTATATAAGTAATTCCTCATTTGTTTTGTGATGCAGCTTGCTCTCACCCTTTGTAAACTGTGGAATGCCGTACAGATCCAAGTTATTTTAGTGATTGGTTTGGAATGGGCATGGTTTTAGATTAGGCTTTCTTTGCCAGTTGGGATTAGCTGACTGTTAGAAGATAATCCAGTTTGAAGGATAAGGCCAACTGAGGCACAGGTGTTAAAGAAAAGACTCATTTTTGCACTTGTGCCTAGCACATGGATGGGATTTTATGTCTGCCCCCTCACACAACTATCTGCTTGCACCTGGGCCTTCTCAACAGATGCTGTCGGTTTCTCCCTTGTGTTGTAAACAGTTACCTAGAAATCGAAACTATCCTTCAGTAAGAAAATGGTCATTTCTATTTGAAGTCATATTGCCCATTCTTATTTGTTGAGGAACAAAAAATCAATTTATTCCAAGTTTGGGGAATTACTTTCATCTTCTATATCAAAACATCGTTCACTCCGTCCTTACCTCCTATTGCTAAGTTTAATGTAATGAATTTGTGAGCTCTGCTATTGATATGAAAGACATAAGATCCACACCAGAAATATGGCTTATCCTAAATAGCTAGCAGTAAGAAATGTCATAGGCTTCATTTTTCAGTTGACATGGCTTTTTGAGTTTGAATTGATTTATGAATAGCCAAGCAATGAAGGCTGTTCAAACACAGAATTGGAAATCTTAAGAGAATTCTTTATTTAGAATGCTTTTGGGCTCTTAACCAATGCCTTCTCAGTTTGTTTTAGGAGTTTTCATCACAGAAATGTTGAACGACACCCTACAACCAGAGTTATTGTGTCAAGCTTTCTGATTCCTAAAGTAATCCGTTTTGATAGGATTTCATTTTAACATATGATCCAATGAGCTTGGATAGGAATGTCCTGGACAGGGGAATCGGGTCTGGTGTCATAAACTACTTTATAGATGATTTTATGTAAATGATGTAAATAAAGCCATTTCTACTATTCTTGGTCTGGAGAGACATCTTCCAACCTGCTGCTACTCTAAGGAGTCTTGCCTTTCTTTTTCTTGTATGAAAATCAGATCCCTTTCTTAATGCCCACAAGAAATTGGGATGGTGCTGATCATTTGATTCATAGGTTGTCATTGAGTATTGGTTGGGGGAAAGTCAGTCCTGCCCATGGTTCCCTCCTCACCAACTTTGGTGTCATCAGAATACTGGGTAAATTTTTTTCCTTCTAGAGAAACCATTAGTAGGAAGAAATGGCCTACCTTGTAAGGAAGGTGGCGTTTCCAAGATTCTGTGACAGTGCACCCCCAGTATAATTGTACCTTTTTTGGGGGGGGGGCAAAAAGGAAGTATCCTTTATAGTCCAAGACAGTATTTTAGGGATTCAGAAAGCTTGTGACTTGCCGAAGGTCATACAGCTAGTATGTGTTAGAGGCAGGATTTGAACACGTCTTTCTGACTTTAAGGCAAACCTTCAATTCACTACAGCAAATTGCCTCTCCATTACTAATTAAGTTCACTGAGCTATTTATCCATTTAACACCTAATGCTCTAAAAAAAAAAGATAAGTAGAATTTATTACATAGACTTTAGGATATTGTGTTAAAATAGTAGCTGATGACTGACTTCCTGAGGTGAAAATAAATTATAAATCTAGATTATATGCATATATTACATGTCATCATTTACTTTTATTAAGGTGGGTCGTTGTCATTTTCATAACTATAGATGATCATTTTGGCTCCTTTGGGGCCCAAAGTGGATTTAATGCTTATATAATTTTGCAAAATGATGCTTTCAAAGGAAACCATAAGGCATGATTTAGTTTTTAACTGATTACTATTAGGCAGTCTCAGAAAGTGCTACCAATTAATTTGCTAATGAATAAAATTCTCCTTGTCACATTTTACAACCTTTCCCTATACTTAGAGCTCCACAGTTTAATTCTTTTTATTCTATTGTCATTTGAGTCTTCATCTATGCAGTGTTCAAACAACTGGTCTTTTCTGCAGAGATAAATAAATAAAGTCAGTTATTATTTTTCAAATCAGCCAAACTACTTATAGATGTTATCATGTAGACAAAGTAACTCTTTGGTAGTGTGATTTTTTTTTTTTACATTATTGTTTGAACTGTGAAGAGAAGTGGTTGTGATACTGACCAAAGATCTTTTCCCACATTCCTGTACGCTTTATTATTTTTGTTTGTTTTGTTTTGTTTGGGGAAGGGAAAGACAGCAGCCTGGACCTAGGATTGTACCATGTCCAATAACAAACAAACAAAAAAGATCAAAATAAAATAATAATATTAGAGACAGTCTGTTGATTAACTTTGCAGATTTAGCTGGGATGGTCAAATTTGTTTCATACCGTATTGCTTATTTGTATGATTTAGACTTTCACGGAAGGATGGGTTCCAAGAATTGGAATTTATAGACTATCTATCTAGATGAAAAAGGAGGGGTAGACAATCCTATAATGTCTGATAACAGCTTCTATGAGCTGAATTAAGGCTACCCAACTGTGAAGTGAGGTCTCTTGGGTACCAACTTCTTCACGTGAGTGTGTGTGTGTGTGTGTGTGTGTGTGTGTGTGTGTGTGTGCATACGCACCAAGAAGAGGAGGAGGAAATTGAAATGACCAGCCCATTTTTAAGAGAGAAATCTTTAAAATGATATCCTAACATCTTGACATATCTCACACCCTTTAATAAGTTAGTTCAGGTGAGAGTCTTCATTGCAACTTTACATATGTGAGGGGTCGTAAATAGAGCCCTAAGAACTGTGCCTGAGATATGGATGTGTTCTTGGTCCCAAATCAATCTTGTCATTTCTCAAAAGGCAATGGAAGATAATAAGTACCATTCACCGGATTGCCTTCCTGCGCTGAGACAGCTGGTGACGCTTGTCTTCCTGATAACCAGGAGCTTCAGATCTAAGGCAGGGATAAAGAAAAGCTCGGGAGCTTGCTGAATCTAAATTTGACAGTCGATGGCTGTGTAGAGGGTCAGAAGGGATAGACTCTGTGACACGTATGAGAAAGGAACAAAATTTATCTGCTCTGGTTGCAATGATTAGATGTCGTGTTGTCTGGCTGTCTTACAGTGGGTGACGGATCGCATCCTGCCAGCTGGCTAATATTGTAATTAACAAAGTTGCAACCACATCGGAGAAGTTTAATCGAAAAATTTGCCGGCACTATGATGGCATTGTCCCAGAGATCACAAGCTAGGCAGACACGACTTTCGCTCTGGGAGAAGGAGAGATGAGGAAGTCTGAACTTGTCCAGCCTGAGGTATGTTTCATCTATCATCATTCCACTCTTTTTGGTTCAGATATGTTTCTGGTGGCTTGGTGGGCTTTGCACTTGCTCTCTCTCTCTCTCTCTCTCTCTCTCTCTCTCTCTCTCTCCTTTCTTATCTTTTCAGGATGCTATATGAAATCAGCACTACATATTTTAAAGCAGTGGTGGTATAGTCTCAAATTAATTTGGGTATTAACATAAAATCAAGCAAGGACTATTTTAAAATAAGATGGGCATTCAGAAATTAGTTTGAGAATTCTTCCCTTCTAAATTTGATACATAAACAATTATTTCAATATGAATTGAATAGCTAATCTTTATTAACTTTCCAATTTAAAGCCTAATTCTATTTCAGACAAACAAGACAAAACAGATTTTGATATTAAGTATTAACCAGTTTGCCACTACAGCATATATAAAAATAATTGGCTGAATTTTCTCCCATTGTGTCAACCTAGTTATCAGAAGAAAACAATGCGGGGATAGGTATCCTTGTAGTAATTGTATTTTATTTCTACAAAAATCCCAGTTTTGCTATAAGAAAAAGCTTGACTTGACAGCTTCATCAGCCTTAAACATGAATGAGTACAACAGTCACCTGAGCTTGTCACAAATTTCATACATGCCTGTGTTTCTGTAAATTATCTGTCCTTTTCAAATGCCTGCCAGCCTTTTGCCGTTGGCACCTTTTTAAGCTAAAGAAGCTTTGCCAGGTTGTGCAGGCAGACTCTGGAGCCTCCACCCAAATCTCAACCTTCCCAGGTTGCTAATGAGTGTGAATACATTGACAGGAGGTAGGTGTGTGCCCATGTGTGTGGGGATGCATGTGTATGGTGGGCAGCCTCAGGAGATGAAAGCAAGGAGCCCTGAAAACCCTGGGAGGAAGAGAACTAGTTTATTTATGCTATGTCAAAATACTGTTGTAAAGCAAGGTAATCAATTTGTAATATAAATGGAGTAGCATGTTTGCCCCTTCTACTTCTACTCAGGGGTTACCAAGGCCACTATATCATAGCTAAGAGGAGTCATTTATCTCTTGCCTCGTCCTATTTGTCTTCTGGTGTAAGAATTGCTTTTCAACATCAGGGCACATAGTTTTAGAAGCAATTTCCTACATGGCCCTTCCATTTTTAATGAGTCCACAATGACCTTTCCATTGGGCTTGATCTTAAAAAGTATCACACAAATGCGGAATAAACATGATTTTAAAGGAGGATTAGAGTATTAAGTTTCATTTTTATCAGGATGCAAAATGATTCATTTTCAGTGATCATTTTCTCCTGTGCTCTATATATACTTGGTTTTCCTTTAAAGGGATCACAATAGGTCTCGCTTGTAGGGTCCGAGAGATTTTTAAATGGTATTGATTAAAATTCTATTTAAATTTTTCCTTATAACCTGACCATTTTGCAGTAAAATTTAATTCAGGCATATCACTTTTGATTCATATTAAAAGCTCAAAATGACTAGACACATCCTTATTCTCTACTGGGTATCCCTTTTTAAAAGCTCCCATTATTCTCTGGTTAAGATCTCTGCCTCTTTCATCTCTATCCTCCCTGCACTACCTGGGATAAAGTATTGTCCATATAAGGCTTACAATAAATATCTCGTGAGTGAATGAATGAATGAATAAATGAATGGATGGATGGATTTAGCGTGGTGTTTCAACTACTGTTCAAAAGCAATATGCATTTTATTTTCAAAATCAACTTTTTTTGTATGTATCATGTACTGATTTGAGCCACCTCATTGTGGACAAAAGAAAGGATTAAGTTACTAAAATAATATATTGTTGTTTTAACCCAAACCTCCATAATGTTTTGTGTAATTGAGCGTCTGCATTGTTAGAACTCCCTTGAAGTATCAGAGGTCTGGTGCGGATTAGAAAACCCAGGAAAACAGTTCACAGCAGAAGCGTCTGGTCTTTAACAGGATTATCTACTGAGATGTGTAGAAATGAACTCTTGTCAGAGTTTCAATGGAATTAATATTTTTAGTAAAATGTTAATGGTGAATGTGCTAATGTAAAGAGTTAGAAGATTAGTGTTGCATAATGAAAGTAATGCATTCTTTTGCATGAAAATAGGAATATAATAAATGTCCTTCAGGTGATTGAAGCTGCAGTAATTTTATTGAAGATTAAAGTTTGATTGACCTTTGTTAGGGTGATTAACCCTTCTGAAATTAAAAGCCCAGGCTAAATTATTCTGTCCAATTTAAATGCAAACATTGCAAAAGTGGTATGTCATTCAAATAATAATAATAATAAAACCCTTCTTCTAATTTTCATCTTCACACATCTCAGAGAAATGCTATTACCGAAAGAGCCTGCTTTAGCTCTGGTCAAACTGTTTCAGTGGCAAAGAGAGCTAGTGAAATGCATAAGTGACTGGGGAATCTTAGTCGAGGAATTCCAAAGAGGGGGATGAGGGAGAGGGAAAGAATAAATGAAATGAACCGTTGGAAACAGAAAGTATACATTATTGATAGAAAGAGAAGTCTGGCAGTTTTCTTGAAGAGTTAAGATATGAATGGCATGGATGGGTTTCACCTAACCCAGTGCCAACCATTTAAATGCTTCACACTTGCATTAATCTAGAATCATAAGTGAAAATGTGTTCACTGGTGGTTCATTCTCCAAGAAGCCACCTTCAAAACACAATGATTTCCACTGTCTGGGAAATAAATATTCCATGATCTTTGATCATATGTGGCTGCGTTCAACATTTTAATTAAGTACATAAATGTTGAGATGGGTACCATATTCACTTTTATTCAAATGGTCTGGTTTTTATTTCTGTTCATTGCATTTTCTTAAATCCTTTGTCACAAGTAAAACATTCACATTGACTCAAAAAACTATATGGCTTGTTCATATTTTATTAGATTCTTCTATGATCAAGTCAGAGGATATTTTTAGCCACTTAGAATCTCCACACACAAGGAAAGAATCATATTTTATGTGTCTTTGGACTATTAAAATGATAATAAATGTCCTCTCCATTCCATACATGTAATGTATTTCACTTTTTTCATCAAAGAGCTCCCATCGAATCTGTCAAGGTAGAAAAGTCCAATGCATTGTAGTAGAAAAATTAAGGAGCCCGAGGTGTGAGACTTGATTTTTGCCTAGTCTTTTCATGTGCTCTTTAAAAACCCCTCAGAAAGATAGTCTTCCACTTAAAGCCCAGGAATAAAATATCAGTGATGAAAAACTTCACTTGAGGTAGAGTGGCCTAGATCTACCAGCTGGCAAAAATAAAGACATAAAATAAATTAATAAACTATTTCGGAATCCTCCTTGGAAGTAGATGTTGCTTTGTGACATAGAAAAATAGTACGTTTAACTAAGATCTATTTAATTTGAGGATCTTTTCCTAATTCTTCCAAAAGAGATCCATACCCCACTATTCATTAGAGGGTATTATGATAGAAGGACTTTCCTCATTTGGGAGTTCCCATATCAGGGAATTCACAGATCCATTGCCTGTCCCTATTCCTATGGTTAAATGAATTTACCAATCTGTACCTTTCCTGATAAAAGTGTAGGTTTGGAGCTTTCAGTCTATTCACCTAAAATCATAACGGGTGCAGCCCAATGATTTCATGGGGAGAGATTTGTTTTATTACCAGAGATAAGTTTATGAAAACACTACTATTAAATTAAATTCCCAATGTGAGCACAAAGAGTTCCTTTAAAAAAGAAAATCTAGCTTTTACTCAGATAAAATTCAATACTGTCTTCTGAAAAATAAAATGATTTTTACTGTCCAGTCTCAAATCGACGAAACCTTGCAATGTTCATCTTTTGCAGTAAAATTCTAGAATTCTCAAGACTGGGCCAATACATCTAGCAGGATGGTTTCTCTCTTTGTGTCTATGAAAGGATCAAAATCTCTCATTTGCATTAAAGAAATAATGTGGGAAGGGGAGAGAGAAAGTCTCCATATTTATTTCTGTTCAAGGGATTTGGAAGACAGCGAAGGGGAAAAACACATACACTCAAAAAACATACATACAGATATGTGTGTGTGCCCACAATCTGATTATTTGATTTACCTGTGTGTACTTCATTCCTCTGTTGCTTTTTTTTCCCATCGATTTGTTCCCCATTGATCTGCCGAAGCTCAGCCTTGACATTTTATCTTACTATTTTGAAATATTTTTATTTTGCCATTAACAAGCTTAAATTAATTGATCTGATATTTCATGGTACACTTGGTTGAGTTGGCTTCCTCTTTAAAAAAAAAAAAAAGATACGAAGGAGGCCATTGGCTTTTGGATTGCTTGTTACTTCAGTTGAAATAACAAACTCACTGGTATTCAAAATGTTTCTCATAGGCAATACTTCCAAAGTGGTGGGCTGGAAAGAAATGAGTTTTTTAAAAAATCCGTGTTGTTTCTGTGATGCTATTCATTACCTCCATGACCTTGGGCAAATGACTTCACCCCTCCAGAACTCAGTTTGCTCATCTGTTAAATGAAAGGGTTGGACCAGAAGACCTCTGAGCTCCTTTGCAGCTCTCAGTCTATGATTCTATAAAGATAGAATAACTCCTAAGAAGTAGCAATTTGTGAGTAAGGGTCAGTTAAGTTGTTTCTAGTAACATCATGCTGATTCTCCACCAGTAAGAATACTCTAGCATTAACTTTCTTACATTTGTTGCAGAGGTTAGAATATTAGTACTAAGTTTCCATTGGACTATAAGAGTTATGTAGCAAAAGTGTTCATCTGGTTCATATGGGTACTTATGGTCCTATACTTTTTACTTGTACCATAATAATAAGTAATATTGAGAGGCAGGATGGGATAGTGGTTAGAGAGCTGGCTGGGTGACCTCGGCACGTTTCCTAACATGAGTGGCGATACTCAACTTCTATTTCTGCTAAGTGCTGGATTAGATGGTTGCTAACAACTCTTTCAAATTTTTATAATTCTGTGCTACTTGCAGGAAGGAGAAGAAAGGAATACAACATCACAAAACCTTATACAAATGTAAATAGAACAACGGGCCTGGTATCAGGAAGACCTGAGTTCATATCCAGCCTTAGACACTTCCTAGCCGTGTGACCCCTGAGCTGTAGTCAGTTATCTAAGACTATGAGCTTCAGAGAAGGTCCGGACCTGCACTGGTAGAAAGAGTTTCCTTATTTGGGAGCTCCACGTGTTATCCTTATCCCTAACAAGTCATCATAGCCTACATTTATATGTTGTTGTCATGACTTTTTATGACTCCCATGAAGCCATAGCATGTCAGTACTGTCCATGGGGTTTACTTGACAAAGATACTAGAGTGGTTTGCCATTTCTTTCTCCAGCTCATTTTATAAATGAGGAAACTGAGGCAAACAGGGGTGAATGGCTTGGTCAGGGGTCACACGGCTAGGAAGTGTCTAAGGCTGGATATGAACTCAGGTCTTCCTGATACCAGGCCCGTTGTTCTATTTACATTTGTATAAGGTTTTGTGATGTTGTATTCCTTTCTCCTCCTTCCTGCAAGTAGCACAGAATTATAAAAATTTGAAAGAGTTGTTAGCAACCATCTAATCCAGCACTTAGCAGAAATAGAAGTTGAGTATCGCCACTCAGTTAACATGCATTTATTAAGCATCTATTGTATGCCAAATGGAGCCAGTCACAAAGAATCTGACATGACCAAACAACCACATGTGCCAGGCACTGATACAAAGAAAGGAAACAATGGTCCCTCCCCTCAAGGAGGTCACATTCTAAAGAATGCAGAGTGCCCTTAGATGAGGGACCATTTCATTTGTGACTTTGCAGATCCAGTACCTGGCACATAATGGGAAACTGATAAATACAAGTTGAGTTTTCCAAGCACTTTGCTCAGAATAACCCTGTGAAGTAGGCAATCCAAGTACTAATAACTCCATTTTTCAGATGAGAAACCGAAGGCTTAATGAGTTTCAATTACATATATGGTGTCACAAAGCTATTCAAGTAATTGAGACAGTGTTCAAACCCAAATATTCTAAATTTCAATATGCTACTGCATCTCCCTGTAATTTTCTTGTCCCTTTTATATGTCCTGTGAGAATAAAGAAGACTGCTTTATAAAAATTGCTTTAACTTTAATCATTAAGCATTTGTAAACTCCCTACTATGTGCCAAGCACTGTGATAGGTGGTAGGAATATAAAGACTGAAATGAAACTGTCCCTACCTTCAAGGATCTCATGATTTGCAGGCAGATAGAATCAGTCAATAAGCATTTATTAAGCCCCTGCTGTATGCCAGGCACTGTGCTAGGCTCTAAGGATACAGTGACAGAATTCAAACAGTCCCTATCCCCAAAGAGCTTACATTCTATCAGGGGGACAATACATACATATGTGAGGATATACCGAATATATACAAAATGAATACGAGGTAATTTTGGGAAGGAGTGAATATTTTATCATTGGAGAGCGTATCCAGAGACCACCTGCCGGGACACCAGGAACTCGGGTGGATTGGGCATGAATATACCAAGTGACCATGAAATCATTGCATTCTGCAACCTCAGAGCTAGAGTGGGAAGGAACCTTAAAAGCCCCCTAATCCAAAACCTTCATTTTGCCGATGAGGGAACCGAGAGCCATTGAGGGAATCTGACTTGCCCAAATTCACACAGCTAATAAATGGAGGAATGTTTCAGAAGGAACAACCAAGATGAATTGAAAGAAATGCCTTCAAAGTTCATTGTAAATGGCAAAGGATTTTATGTGTCAACTTTTATTATTACTTTTAATATTATTATCATTCTGCAAATAAAGGGATGTATTAAAACATGGCCAAGAAGCCATTGAGTTTGAGGACAGCAGTAAGTACAAGACTGATCTCCCTTTGGAGACAATGCAGGGGAGGTAAGAGATGTAGGCTGTTTGGAATTACTCATTAAGTACAGATGTGTAATGAAATTTCCTTTCTCCCCTTTGTCTCATGGGTATTAGTCATTATCCTCGGTGCATATTAAGGATAGCAGTTCAATTAATGAGAAAATAGCAAAATTGACAAGGCCTTTTCTCTCCTAGTTTCTGCAAAATATTGTTATCTGTTCTTATGGGTTTTTCTTTGGAAATCCTTCAAACCTACCTGCCAAGAACTTTCCAAAGTTGTGGGTATCCCTATTCTAGCCCTCACAGCTTAATTGAAGTGAGTGGTTCATTAGAACATTGAAAGTTGTGTTGTGGTATTTTAAAATGAGGGTTCTTGAAATGGGTGAGTTAGCACTGGCTTCATTAGGCAGCTCTTCTTAGGAATATCCCAGAATTAATTGTCCAGTTGTTTATGTTATGCACAAACTCTATGGAAGATGAAAAAAATAATTTTGAAAAATGGTATCCAGGCAAAAAGCAATTACTGCCATCTGAGAAAAGATGACATGCTATTTTGCAGAAAAATCAATTCTGCGTCATATTGGTTTATTCTAAGAATGAGACCTGGCCAGTGATGGGCAAAATGATAGATTAAATTTGGTCATTAGTCTTTGAACCCATACCTCTCTGTGTTTAATGTTCTCTTTAGGCTCAGACATTTTGGAAGACAAGTTACTGACAGGTGTTTTAATATGTAGATTTGTCCACCCTTTGTGTACCGTAGTCATTAATGAACTTTAAGCTAAACATATCTCTTATAAAGGCCTACTGTAAAGGCTGACGACTGAAGTCATACAATGAAATTAGCTGCAATAAGTAGCTCTTCATTTTCCCCATTTTTCACCTTTGTACAAAAATCACTGAGCTTTTTTTTTGAAAGTGAATGCTATATGAGCTTTGCTAAGGTGTAACCATATATTCAGCAGCCATTTCTCGTCTTTTTATCAAACTGATCAGATCCTCATCAACAGATTGGTAGCCTGTTGCCAACTAAATGGGGAATTACCATTAATTTCATTAATTGAACAATATTTTTCACAAAACAATGAAATTCAGTTCCTTTGTGTAATAACAATAATGGCTACCATTTATAGAGTGCTTTGAGTTTTGTAAGTCATATCTCATTTGACGTTCTAACCCTTTGAGGTAGATGCTATTATAATCCTCATTTTACAGATGAGGAAACTGAGGCTGAGATAAGTGACTGACCCGGGGTCACACAACTAATATATGTCTAAGGCAGTAGTGGAACTCAAGTTTTTCTTATGCTAAGTCCAGCACTCTATCCAATATGATACCGGCCTGCTAGAATTAGGTTAGTCATGTCCTAAAATTTGATGGGGCAGCTAGGTGGTGCAGTAGATAGAGTGGTAGGCCTGGAATGAGGAAGACTCATCTTCCTGAGTTCAAATGTGACCTCAGACACTTATTAGCTCTATGACCCTGGGCATGTCACTTAACCGTGTTTCCCTCAGCTTCCTCATTTATAAAATGAACTGGAGAAGGAAATGGCAGACCATTTGCAAGTCATATCTCATTTGATGTTCTGCTCCTTTGAGGCAGATGCTATTATAATCCTCTTTACGAAGAAAAGCCCTAATGGGGTCATGGAAAATTGGATACGACTGAAAATGACTGAACAACACCAGAATTTGATGGTGGAAGTCATTTGCCAACTTCATCATCTTTTGGTGGGATCTGGAAGAAAAAAGAGATTTGTATGGTTGTGGTGGGAGGTGCTTTCTTGGAAGGAACAATGAAATCATTCTTATTAATCTCAGGATAAACAAAGCCACTTTTCAGAAGAGAAGGAAAACGTGTACAATGAAATGAGGTGTAGGGAGGGAGCAGCTGAAATCTAGAAAATACTAGGCAAGATAGGAAAAAAGTTTGAGCAACGGTCACTTCTAATTATATAAATAATCTCGAATGCGTTAACCATATGAATCTTCTGTGCTAGTGATTACACCCCTAGGTAAATCCAAAGTAACTTCTCTATATGAAAACACTGCAACAAACATTTATAGCCCGACTTCTCAAAATACAGACCAATTAAATATTGAGATTTAATTTGGATATTTTACTCTGTCTGCATGACGTATATATTAATGATGATCTCTCCCCATCTTTTTCCATCTTATTTGTGAAAAAAAGAACCTTCTCTTTATTGATATAATCCTGAAGAATCTAGCTTTCCTCCCAAAATTACACATTTTTTTGCATAAATGGGCCTAATTACCTGAATTCAGTTTTGATTAGCAGTGTTAATTGATGCAGCTGTGGATGGTATCTGTTTACCTAAATTACCATGTGCAAACAGCAATATGTCTGAAAGTGAATATGCTAAACTGAAAATACTAATTAACTAAGACAGATTGGTATTCAAGTCACATCTCAGAGCTTTTTAATGAAAGCCTCGATGTGTCAGAGTTTTATGATATTCAGACAGAAACGTCTATATTACATATGATTTCTAAATTTAATTCATAGGAACAGATGGGATGTCGGCCAGGGTTCCTCTGAATTGCTTCTAGTATTAATGTGAATATTTTCCTAGGCTGGAGGCATATTCATATGTTGTGTGCGTGTGTGTGCGCATGCGTGTGACTTTCATTGTGTGTTTGACAATATGCCAGCCCAGCACATTTCAACTCATCTGTTTTTGACCAATATATTTGCAAATCATATCCACCTACTGTCCCAAAGATTAAGATGAATAAACTAGCTTGCAAGTTTAATCACATCAGCTGTTAAATTTAATCAAATCAAATGACAAAAAGGTTAGTTAAATAGGAATCTTTCAGGGACTAATCCTTCAGGAGTGTTGACATCATGGATTTAAAAAAAAAAACAACTTGACTATCTTTACAAATCACCAAGATTTCAAGAGGCTAAGGGAACAATAGCTTCCTTTCCTTGCTTCTGGGCCTCTTTCACAATTTTAAATTGGTTGAAAAACACAGCTTAGTTGACGCCTGGTTCAGAAATATACCTGGATAGTTTTAAACCTTAGATGCCTTCTTTCTTTAGTCTGTATCACCACTTGTTTTTCATAAGCGTCTCTCTAACTAAAATACTACCAGGTCTTCTCCCATTTATTGTTGCCTTTAATTGTCAATAGTGGTAGTATTAAGTTAGATGTATCCAATGTTGAAATCACAAACTCTGAATATAATGTTATGGTAATAATGGTACCCTTATCAATTTCTCAAGAGGCTTAAAATAATTGCTCAGCAATGCATAAGACTTCCAGTCCAAAGAAAGGGATGAGGCCTCTTGACTCAGCCTTAAGAGTTTAAGATCATCAACAGTGTCGGGGCAAAATGGGGGGATAATTTTCCAAGACATCAACTTGAAGATAATTATAGTTTGGCATGTTTAATTTAGGTTTAAGTGAGGATATAATTGCTCTAAATTGAATAATTTCAATTACACTAAATTCTGTCCCCAAAGTTTTGGTTAATTTGTGTTTTCTTGGTAGTTTCATCCCAAGTGAAAACAGAATGGAGTCTATCTAGTATTGAAAGGGATGTTTTGGCTTGAATACCTTCTCTCTTGATTCATTTGGGATATTACAATGTTAAGGACATTAATCTGGTGCCAATTGAGGTGAAAAGCATGAAATGTGCTCACTCAGAGTGAAAATGTGTATTATCCATTACTTACACTGCCCATTGGTTTTACATGTGTCTTCTTGAGTAAAATTTTAACAAGCAAATCCTGTTTTCCTTGAGGTCAGTATTGCTCCCTCAGGCTTTTTCAGAACAGAGAACAAATGCATTGATTAGAATTAAGGTCATTTATTGATATCTTGAAAATTCAGTTCAACAAGTATTTGTTAAATGTCTATTATGTACAGGGTCCCAAGCACATAGAGACAAGATGAGAAACAATCCCCCTGTCCTCAAAAAGCTTCCATCATACAGGGGAAATCACATTTATACAGAGAAGTATCAAATGCTTGTTGATTGCTTGATTTGAGAAACACAGGAGGTAGGAGACAGCGTAAATGACAAAGGGTGAATGGAGAAAGACTTCCTGTAGGAGGCGGTAGCTCAGTTAAACGATTGAGGAAGAAAAGGACTTGAAGAGGTGGAAGTGAGGAGAGGGAGTACATTCTAGGGATAGGGGAAATAATAGGTAATAGCAAATTGGCCAATTTAGCTGGTACATACAGTAAAATGAAATAAGCCTGAGAAGGTGTGCTTGAGGCAGTCTGTAAAGGACATTAAAAGCCAAACAGAGAGATTCATAGTGTAGTGCAGAAGTAATAGGCAGCCACTGATGGGTCTTGAGTAAGGTCCTCACCTGGCCATCATTTAACTGACTGAAAATCCACATCAGTTTAGTATATATTTATTAAGCACTGACTATCTTCATAGTAGGGCAATTAGGTGACATGGTGGATAGAATACTGGGTTTGGAATCAGGAAGAGTCATCCTATCCTTATGGATTCCAATCTGGCCTCAGACACTAGCTGTGTGACCCTGGGCAGGTCATTTAACCCTGCTTACCTCAGTTTCCTCATCTGTAAAATGAGCTGGAGAAGGACGTAGCAAACCACTCCAGTATCTTTGCCAAGAAAACCCCAAAATGGAGTCACAAAGAGTCAAAGACCGAACAACAATGATCTTCAGCATCCTGTTTTAGACTCTGGGGAAAGTATGAATACAAATAAAATGGACTCTGCCCTCATGTAGCTAAAAATCTGAGTTGTAACATGGATACAAACCAGTAAATGCAAAATAATATGTGGCAAATGCACAAGAATGATACAGACTTACTGCTCTACTGGTTTGAGGAATAACAAGGTCTTATGAAAGCGTTGTAGATGATAGTCATAGACATGGAGCAAGAAGAGACTTTAGAGAGAATCAAATCCAATCCTTTCATTTTTCTGATGAGAAAACTCAGGCTCGTTGCGCTTCTGTGGAAATATTGTTGATATGTCCAGGGTAACACTACTAGTAAGCATCTGGGGCAGGATTCAAACCCAGGTCTTTCAGGCTCTAGGTCCAGCACTCCATCCATTACACCATGCTGGAGAAAGAAGCCATTATAAGGGAGGTGACATTTAGCCTTTCTGCCAACCATGGGGCCTTTTGGAAATGCTTTAGCTTAAACTTCTCCGAATTGTCACGAGAAACAAACAGAACACTGTATAAATCTTGTATGTACAGTTTATTTTTTTCACCATTGTCTCTCCCCCATTAGAATCTGAGCTGGCTAAGGGCAGGGTCCATGTTCTTGTCTTTCTTTGTATCCTGCCTGTGAGGCAGACACATAAAGTCTGGCACCTAGTAAGTACTTAATAAATGCTTGTTGATTCCCTAGAGGGTACACATAAATCATTTACCTAAGCCCTTAGTTGCTGAGTGTTCTGGGGTAATACCAAAAGGGTCCATCATTATGGAACAGAGGGTCATCTGTGCCTCCTAAGCAAAGGATTTTTGCCACTGGGGTGGTATAGACTGTCCATTGAATGTCAGGGCTTTCCCTACCACCCCTTCTCACTCATAGCTTAAGGTCTCAGAATGTTATCTAATGAAAGATGGGAAATGGACCCACTTGACCAAAGGTCAGAAGAGTAGAGAGTTAGAGCTTGAAGTGTCCTTAGAAGACATCTAGTCTTAACTGCTTTATTTTACTAATTGGGAAACTGAAGCCCAGAGAGGTAAAATAAACACCATATTCACATAGGGCTGATCTTAGCAAGTAAAACCAGATGTCTACCAAGAAGATGCTTTCTGTATGCCTTGTTAGTCATGGAATTTGCCAAATGCTTAGTCTCTTAGTGACTGACTAGGCAAAAGAATTCCTAATTGGTAAAGGCTAAATATCAGTGTTTTCTTTTTGCCCACCCTCCCTGCCCCCATTTCTGTAACCTTTCCTGACACATAGATTTTACTGCCTTAGGAATCTTAACAGGACTTTCTTTCTGACCTTTAAGTGATGTCAGCTGCAAGAAAGGAAAAATGGAGGTCAGGAGTCCCCTCCCCATCCTCCACTCCAAAACCTACAGATAATAGTGTTTTTAGGCAAATCCTTGAACCTCTCTCCGAGCTAAATGAATCTTAACAATAGACTTGTGTTCTCAACAGTTATTAAGAGTGCATCACCATTTACAAGTGGTTTTTAGATTTTCAAACAAACATAGATATGGCCTAAAACCTCATTAAAGCCCTCTTATTCATAGGATACTTCAAATAAATGTAATTCGATAATTCCCAACTGATACCAATATTCTAGATGAATTACTTTTGTTTTCTAGTTGTTCCACGTGTCTCTGATGGCTATGCCTGCCTGTATTATGTTTCCAGGATTCTTCTACAACTCGCAGAGCATTTAGTGAAAAATAATAACTTTATTATTATTAATTCATTATTATAACAAACAATATATATTATTCACTTATACAATAAATAGTATTTATTAAGTGAGTAGATCATAATAAGGAAATTGACATGATAGGAACCACAGTTTAACATTCAGCAAATATTCATTTAGCACCTTCTGTATGCAAAGTTCTGTGCTTTACTCCTTGGGGGGAGATAAACAGATAGGCAAGTCACATCCCTGCCCCCATGGAGTTTGCCATCTAAGTAGGAATATATGGCAAGTGCAGTGGCTACTAGAATGCAATTCCAGACAGAAAGATGCTACAGTGGGAAGAGCCCTGGGCTTGGATCCCACTCTTGACCCTTACTGACTATGAGCATAAGGAAGTAGGGAAATAAGCATTAATTAAGCACCTACTATGTGTCAGGCACTGTGCTAAGCACTTTATCATTATTATCTCATTTGGTCCTCACAATAACCCTGGGAGGTAGGTGCTATTATTATTCCTATTTTGCAGTTGAGGAAATTGAGACAAACAGAGGTTAAATGATTTATGGCAGGGTCACACAGCTACCAGGTGTCTGAGGTGGATTTGAACTCAGTTCTTCCTGACTTCAGGTCCAGTGCTTTATCCATTTCACCACCTTTTTCTAAGCAAGACACATAAACTCTTGGGGACAATTTTTTCATCTAAAAAAAGTCCTTGTTCACTCCCTAAAAGGGAGAGAGAAATCATTTCACCTAAGTCCTTTGCTGGGGAGTGTCCTGGGGCAATATCAGAGGGGTCCTCATGCCAATCAAAGGATTTTGCCACTATCCATTGTACTAGGACAATGTACAAAAGAGTATAAATCTGTCATACCTACCTACTGCAAAGGGTTGGTGGGAGACCCAATTGAGAAAGTGTATCTGAAGTGCTTTGAAAAACCTTTAAGTAACATAAATGACAGCTACATTGTTCTTTATGAAATGTACAAACAGAGGGCTGATCGGGGTCATGAAGAGGAAAATCTCATTTTTTACTAAGGACAGGAGAGATTATAGAAGGGATTTGAATCAGACCTCAAAGAAGTCACAGTAGCCTTATATTGTATAATAATGCCCCCTTGATCTGAAAGCTTCGTAAAATAATAATAACAAAGTGCTGAATGCAGAATATAAAGGCATACTGAAAAAATGTTAAGATTACAGATCTCTTGATTTGCTCATATTTCTATGGAACGAAACACCAAAAATATCCCAAGGAAGATATCATTTTGACATCTTAATTATTTCTAATTCCAAATAATTTAAATTTGTGGGCTTTTTATTTTTGTATAATTATTATAATATGGATATAAAATTACTAGCTATCTGTAAAAACAAAGTGAACTGATGTGCTCAAAGTCCTTGCTTAAGGTTTAAATATTCATTAATTCATTCAGCAAGGATTTATTGAGCACTTTCTGTTTGCTGGGCACTCTGTTAGGCACTGGAGAAACAGATACAAAATACAAACCTTTGCTTATTTTTAATTCAATCCAACAAACATTTATTAAGCACTTCTATATGCCAGGCACTGTCTTAGATAAAACAAAGCAATGTTTCTTTCCAGAACCTTCTTATGTACATTTAAATAAATATAAAATATAGGCAAAGTCATTTCCTGGGTGAGGGCACAAGTCTAGCTTGAAGGTCAGTTTGTTAATAATGTAACAGGTGGTCAAGATGGCCCAATGAAAGGAGAGGGAAGAGTAGATTAGGAAAACTGGAGGCATGGGACTGTCATGGAGAGACATGAGGGAACAGTGCAGGTCTGAATCGGTGGAGCTGGATGCCATTAGACTGTCCTGCCTTGCTTAATAGCAAAGGTATTGTTGATTTGAAGATTGATCCCTGAGAAAGAGTTGAAAAGAGAGGGTGAAATACGTGTGGCAGCTGGGAAAATGTCTAGTCCTAGCTCTGCCTGATGGGAAAAGTGGGGTCAGTGGAGGGCTGTATAGAGGGGTTAAGGCATTTTTGAGGTCCTCACCCTTAACTAGATTATTCTTCAGGCAAGTAGGGAACATGTACACAGATGATTTCCTACATACACAGTATGTAGAAAATATAGGGATATACATAGGGACTATACTCATAATTTCATTGGCATGTAGAATCAATCAAACATTTATTAAGCACCTACTACATACCAGCTGCTGAGCTAAGCACTGAGGATATAAAAAAGGCAAAGGAGAGTTCATACCCTCAAGGAGCTTACAATCTAATGAGAAAACTGCCTCCACTAATGCAAGTTGGCACCTTCTTGTCAGCTCACAACTTAGATTTGCCTCATGATGCTGAATGGCTGTGATTTGCCCACAGACAGTATTTGCCAGAGGCAGAAATTGAACCAAGGTCTTCCTGGCTTTGAGGCCAGTTCCCTACCTATAAGACCTTACTCCCTTCCGTGCAAAATATATAAAGAATAAATAAAAAATTAATTTCTGGGTGAGCAACATTAACTGTAGAGGAGGGTGGAAGATCTGGAAAGGCCTCATACAAAAGGTGTCACCTGAGCTTTGAAGGAAGCTTGAGATTCTAAGGGGTAGAGTTGAGGAGGGGGAGCAGCTGAGTCATGGGGAGCTTGGGCTGGGGAGGCAAGAATGAAGTTACGGGAGACTGAGGGACCTGGCAAAAAACACAACTACCGGACACAAGGGTACATGGGAAAGTGGTGATGTAAAGCAGAGTCTAGCCACAGTGATGCCAAGGTCAGAGTGGAACCAGCTGTAATCGAAGACAGATTTGATACTGCGCCATTAGCTCTTGGCATGCCAATCCTCTTATCCTTTTGCCTAGTGCCAGGAGTTGACCCGAGAGTATGGGATAAGACTGAGTCCACAAGAGTGGGCCAAATCAGTGCAGCTGCCTGAATGAGATGGATTGATGGTAGGCAGGGAGTGAGCACAAATCATAAATGCCCCTTATATTTTTTTCTATATATAAATAAAAAGCATCATCTTATCTTGATATGCTGATTTTTTCAATGTAGCTGGATTTTAGTAGAAACATTCTAAGTGCTGAAAAAACGTAAGTACATCTATTGACCTGATTGATGTCCAGCATTGTGCTAGGCATTATGGGAGGTACTAAAAAAAGACAACATATGGTCCTACACTGAAGGAGCTTAAATCTAATAGAGGGTGGGAACACGCATACACAAACCAACTGAAGGAAAATTCGAAAATATTGGCCTTGTTTAAACTAGTACAAGATTTCATGCCCTACATCGTATATGCCAGGCTGAAAGAATTCAGAATTCATATCTCATAAGACCTAGACTTGGATATAACTATGGAGATCATAGAGTCCAACCCCCTACATCTGAAATTTTAAGTCCTATTTTATTTTTAAAATGTGTCATTGACTTCTTTTGCTTTTATATCACAGTTATTTCTTATACAACCCTCTCCTTCACATATCCCAATGGCAATTGCTTTATAAGAAAGAAAGGGGGAGTCAGGGAACAGTTCAACAAAAGCCAACCCACACATCAATCATGTCTGATCTATGCAGCATATATGACATTCTGCACCAATAATCACCCACTTCTCCAAAGAATAGAGGGAGATTCATTTCCTCCTTTCTTTTCCAGGGCAAAGGTTGGGTCATTATAATGATATAATATTCAGTTTTTATTTTCTTATTCTTTCATTTAAATTGTTGCAATCATGGAGTGTATTTCTCTGGTTTGCCTCCCTTCATTCTGTATCAGGTCATACAAGTTTTTCAGGGTTTCTCTGAATTCCTCGTGTATTTCATTTCTCAGCACTCAATAATGTTCCATTTGGGTCAGCTAGGTGGCACAATGGATAGAGTGCCAGGCCTGGAGTCAGGAAGACTCGTCTTTCTGAGTTCAAATCTGGCCTCAGACACTTTCTAGCTATATGACCTTGGCCTCAATTTCCTCATATGAAAAACGATCTGGAGAAGGAAATGGCAAACCACTCCAGCATCTTTGCCAAGAAAACCCCAAATAGGATCGTGAAGAGTCAAACACGACTGAAATGACTTGAACAACAACATTATCTTCATATATCACAGTTTATTTACAGATCCCTTCAAAACCCACATTTATAAATAAAGAAACCTAAGCCTAGTGAAGGGATGTCACTTGCCCAAGATCTTGTAGGTTGTAAGTATCAGAGCATGGGTTTAAATTCATATGTTTCCTGACCCCAAATGCTGGGGATTTTCCTCTGTGCCACAAAATTTGAGAGGTGGCAGCAAGCCCAGTGGTATTTTCAGGAGGGTATCCTAAATCAGTAGAAGTTACAGGCTTCATTCACCTAGTGTAGACTCAAAGCACGCCAATGGGAGTCTGTAACTGATTTAACAGTCCCTGACATGAAGGTTATTTAAATAGGATAAGAGCAAAAACTTGAACTGCAAAGCAAAGAATGATGTGACTGATCAGGACAAAAACAAAACTCCTCTCTGGTCTCTGCTTCATTAGGTCTGCAGCTTAATTAAAGACATGTTCTTTCCATCTGCATAAATAATAGTCATGCATTTTGACTTTTTCAGTGTTCTCATGTCCCTGAAATCCAAATTGGATTTTTTTTTCTTTGTCTTAAGCTTCTCAAGCACCTCTTAAGCTTCGTTAATGAGGTCCGTTGTGGAATATCTGGTGCATTCCCATGTTGGGAATAAAAATCTCGCCCCCTTGAAGCTCTGACTGAGAAGTCAACAAAGTAAGTAGACTTTGGCGTTGGCAGCAGGCTCTTGGAAGAGTTCCTTATGTGTTTGGGTGTATTTAAATTTTGTTTTGAGCTTTTAAGTTTTGTATCCTGGTTGTACATTTGAGTGCTGGGGAAATAAGAGCAGATGGATAGAACAACCAGGCTTTCAGGGAATTATACACCCATTACATTAAGACACTTGCACAGACACAACAAGGTGCATATGTCTATCTGAATGTGTGTTTTGTTTCATTATTTCTTGGAGACCAAATGGTTGGAATTTAAACAGAGACTGTTACTTAGCTGGAAGCCTGTGGATAAAAGCCTTTGCCTATGGACCTTTGGGAGCTTGCATGGAGCTCACAGCCTGACTGACCGTCACTAGGAGAAATGTGCTGAATCTGACTAATGTTGGTTTGCTTCCTGTTGGGTCTAGACCTCTGATTTCATCTGTCTGGTGGAACTACTAGGGTAGAAACTGCCTCGGCTAGTGTGTGTGGGTGACTCATCTATGATTTCTAGTCCTTGAGAGGCACCCTAGAGGTTAGGTGACTATCCAGGATCACAAAGCAAGTATGAAATGAGAGGCAAGACTTCAAGCCAGGCCTTCTTAATCCAGATACCAACCCTCTGTCCCTTATGCCATAGTGCTTCCCCAGTGAGGATTACAGGGTTCACAGGATTAGAGCTGGAAGGGACCTCAGAGGTCATTCAGTTTAACTGCATTTTACAGATGAAGAAACTGAAGCTAGGATAAGTTAAGTGACTTGCCTGAGGTCACTAAGGTAGTACTGAGATTCACTCAGATCCCAGAGACAACAGACTCAGCATACTTTCTACAGTACCGCCCTGTCTTCTTAGCTTACCTGAGAAGTGTGGATTTTCTGCCCTGAAATTGCTGAACTTCTAGTGGAGAAAGTCCCTCCACCAATGCAAATGGATACTTTCTCTGCAACTTAAAGTCCTAGGGAGCTGCCTGGGGGCACTGAGAATTTAAATGATTTTCCCAGAATCCCACAGCCAGGATACAGAAGATGTAACGAAGGTGGGACCCGAACCCTGGCCTTCCTAATTCTGAGGCTAGCTCTCTATCTACTAGGTAATGATGCCTGCTGAATTGAATAGAATGGATTAAGGAAAGAAAGAGGGTCTCTAGTAACTTCGTGTAATACAGTTATAAATTAACCTCTTTTTTTTCTGCCAGAGTTTAAGACATGCAAGCACAGAACAGAAATAATAACATCAGTAACTTATGTTTTTCTTGTGCTTTTAGGTGGGCCAGGACCTTTGCTTTGTAGCTACTCTGGGAGGCAAGCTAGTGGAAATATTACCTATTCTCCTTGTTTTATATTTGGAGAAACTGAGGATCAGAGAGATGGGGACTTGACATGAGCTATACAGCTAGTGAATATTAGAACCAGGGCTGCGACCTGAGTTTTGTCACTTCAAGACCCAGTGCTCTTGGCATTACTATGTGGCACAGGAAAGTGACACTTTTCACCTTTCACAAACATAATCAGCAATGTAGCTATCCCCCGGACTACCATTCTCCAGAGAAATCAGAAAGATTCATACATTTCTCGAAGATTTTTCATCTGCAGATTAGCTAGTGTTAATAATCGATGTGTAGCTTTAGAATATAGCATATAATTTGTCAAGGGTGGACAGGAGTAACAGGTCTACTCTCCTAACTATGTTCGCTAATGATAATATTAAGGATTTTTTTGTTTGTTTGTTTCCTGGACTATGTGACACTGGATGAGTAACTTATCTTCTGTTTGTCTCAGTTTTCTCAACTGTAAAATGGGAATAATAATTGTACCTACCTTAATAGGCACTTCATACATGTTTGACTTCCTTCCTTCCTTTTTGTATTCCTCCCCTCTTCCTTCCTTACATCTTTCCTCCCTCCTTTCCTTTTTCTCTCCCTTCTTCTTTTCCTCCCTCTTTTCTGTCCTTCCTTTCTCCCTCTCTCCCTTCCTCCCTTATTTCTCCCTCCCTCCCTTCTTTTTTCACTCCATTCCTTCCCTCCCTTTCTCCTTCCTTCCTTCTTCCTTCCTTTCTCCTTCCCTTCCTCTTTTCCTCCCTCTTTTTTCCTTCCTTTCTACCTCCTTTCCTTCCTTCCTCCCTTTTTTCTCCCTCCTTCCCCTCCCTCCTTCTTTCTCTGCTTCCTTCCTTCATTTTCTTTTACCCTCCTTCCCTTCCTTTCTTCCTTTAGTGTAAGGGAATAATCCATGTGTGGGCTAAAAAACAGGAAGAGTCAGGATGAAATGAACAATTTCCATGGTATATTTAAACCACACTTAGGCAATCAGGAATTTACTCTATATAAAAGATGAAAGCTCTATATAAAAGGCTACATCATGAACAAAATTATGAAATTCCTTGGGGCAAATGGTTTCATCAGTGTGGGCCCTCCATCCACTAACCCTGATTGTAACCCATCTGTGACTTAGTAAATGGTATTCAAGAATTGCTGTGATCAGAGAATTCACCCTCTGTGGCCACCTTATGGATGAGCCTCTCTGGATTTGACTAGGCTGGTCCTCCTACAAAACACATTCAGCCTATCACAGGACCCAAACTCAAAGGCATTCCAACCTGGAAACTATTCAGACCTTGAGCTCAACTGCTCTCACATTAGGAAGCCTAGAATTACCTACACACCACAGTGAAGGATCCACATGGGATGTTAGTGAACATCTGTTGTCATTGGTTAAACAAGTAGTTCTTAACCTGGGTCTCTGTGAACTTGTGTGGATGGACAGAGAGATAGACAAGTGATAGATAGATAGACAGACAGACAGACAGATAGACAAAATGATAGAAGACAGGTGGACAGATAGATGCTAGAGAGATAAACAGAAAGATGACAGATAAATATCTGTATTTAATGTCATTGATTTCTTTTGTCAAACTATTTTATTTTATCCATTTAAGATCATTATTTTGGCAAGATTGCTGAAATGAGCACGTAATACAAAAGTTTATGAGCGCCTGGGTTAGACTATAAGTTCTCTGAGGGCAAGGACTGATTCATTTTTGTCTTTGTATCCCCAGTGCCTAGCACAGTGCTTGACACGTAATTGGTACTTGATAAATGCTTGTTGATTGATTGATTGGTTAATAGAGAAACTTAAATATAAATCTGAAACTTTCCAGCCATACTAGTTGCTAGATGTTATCATGCTGTTGGCTGGCCTTTTGGCTCCCTGATAAATTCATGTATCTCTACACCTATATTTCCCTGATCCATTTTTAATTTATTTTCCTATACTTCTCACCAAGTCTTGCACAGTCCCATCATATTCCAACTCCTTACCAGAATATCCCATTTCTACCACATTTCCTAAAATTAACAGGAAGCCTTTATTCTATACCAAAGGAATGACCACACATGACATCATTAATTGGCTCTGTTGTTCTTACCATGTTAAACGTATGCTCATTATCACTATAGTTCATGGCACTCTGGGCCCACTCATAGGTGTACCTTATCTGCAGAGAATATCCAATAGATGGAGATCTTAGTGGGGAGTACTGTTTAGATTTCAGAAATCTGGGGAGATTCTTCTTCCCTATGGTAACATGCAGTACAAATGCATTCAAACACACCTTGAAAGATAAGAATGAGAGACAGTGGAAGGTAAATTACTTGAGGGTGAAGATCTTCTCTCTTTTTGTCTCTTGACTCAAAGCACATAGGAGGTATTTGAGAAATGCTTGTTGGACTCAATTTAGTAAGATGTGTATGTTGATAGGGTAAGGCACGAGGCAGCATGGGACTGTGGAAAGAACAGTGGTTTTAAATTCAGAAGTCCTAGAATCAGTCTCTACCCTACCACTGTTACTCACTCTCTATGTGACTTTGGGCAGATCATACTAACTTCTCTGATGCAGTTTTTTCATGTGTAAAATTAGAAACAGCTAGGTGATGCAATGTATAGAGTGCTGGGCCTGGAGTCAGGAAAATTCATCTCCCTGAGTTCAGATCTGGCCTCAGACACTAGCTGTGTGAACCTGGGCAAGTCAGTTTACCCTATTTGCCTCAGTTTCCTCATCTGCAAAATGAGCTGGAGAAGGAAATGGTAAACCATTCCAGTAACTGCCAAGAAAACCCCAAATGGGGTCACAAAGAGTCAGACAAGGCTGAAAAAATGACTGAACAACAAAAATAATTAGCAGATGGGTCTAGATAGCCTCTGAGGTACCTTCCAGCAACAGATGTATGACCCTATATCTTCACCTTGCTTCAGAATGCAAACACATAAACAGAGGGCTTATTGAGAAGCGAACATGGAAATTTTTATCTACATTTGCTTCTTGGCCCTATTAATTACTACCTTGGTGACAATGAGTGAGCCATCCCCCTCTGTGGGCCTCAGTTTCCTCCTCTGTAAAAAGGATGGACTGTATTAAATTGCCTCTAAATTTCTTTCCATTTCTTTGATCCTTTGGTGTAGTTTAGAGAGCAGAATGTTTGCTTGTTTGTGTTTTTTCTTTTCTCCCAGTGATTTCTATGGATTAGGTAAAACAAAGTTGTATCATCGTGTTAATTATGCTGCTTTGCTTAGCTAGGGTTTAACTTCATCCGATCTTCAGCTTCCAATTGTCTTCCCCTTCTGTATGTAACAGGGGACTGGGCAATGACTGTCTGGTCCTTCTGAGCATGCTCACAATCCCCCAAGTGGATTCAAGAACCAACACAGGCATTCCATGACTGATCTCTCATTGGCCATCCCTCTTCCCTTATACTTGATTATGTTGATTGATGAATCAATTGGCTATGGACCTGAGGATTTTGATTTGTCAGATGTTTTATATTCCAAATGTTTCATAGCTTTTTTTCAACCTTATTCTTGCAGTCTGTTGAGAACAATGTATAGAAAGTATCCTTTGTATATGATTTGCATTTACTTCCTTTTGCATTTATCTTTTTGCCATTTGTCCCACTGCAATCTTCTCTGAACTAGGCCCCCAGAGATCATGTTTTGGGGGAGCTTAGCCACTCAGCCTTGGAATTCCCAGCTTTGGGGTTATTGTCCTGGTTGGAGAAGGCTCAGCATATATAGCCGTCTCAGATCCACCCATGGCCGTCAAAACATCCACTGAATATACTTTTACCACAGGGCTATCTCCAGTCATCCTGATCTATATCTTCCCACTGGACCCAGATGGCCCCAGAGGAGAAAATGAAGTTGCTGATTTTGCACAGCCCTGCCTCACTTAAATCCAATTCACTTTCAAGTCATGACATCATCATTCTGATGTCATGGTCCTCTTTAAGAAGGACGATAATTGAACCAATGGTCCCATTATGAAGGATGGCCCTGTTCTTCTATTTACTGTTTCTTTAGCTTCCAAAACCCAAACATTCTTCCCTGACCAACATTTCCCTATGTGTGTTGTCTAACCCTGCTAGAAAGTGTAATCCTTTAGGACACTTTTATTGCTGTGTCTTTTTTTTTATATTTGCATCCCTGGGGCTTATGTAGTACTAAATAATTGATTTTTTCACTAATGAGCTTAAATCTCAACTGATATATATGCTTGCTCCCCTTTTTTTTCTTTAAAATATATTTTTCAATGAACAAGTATATATTTTTCCTCTGACCTTCCACCCTTGAATTAGGAAAGAAAAAAAATCCTTGTAAAAAGTATACCCAGTCGAACAAAATAAATCCCCAAATTGGCCATGTCCAAAAATGTATCCTTTGTTCCAAATCTTGAGTCCATCTCCCCTAGATCAGAAGATAGGTAGAATTCAGGCTTCATCTTCTATGCTCTGATTGGTTATTACATTGACTACAATGCATACATCTTTTAAAGTTTTTTTTTTGTCATGCTGTTATCGTATAAATTATTCTCTTTGTTTTGTTCACTGCACTCTCCATCAGTTCATATAAGTGTTCCTGGGTTTCTTTAAAAAATTTCTTTGCTCATTTCTTATTCCATCCCATTCATGTACCGTAATTCATTCAGTTATTCCTTCCTTTTCCTCTTGATTTTACTTTTTTTTCTGAAGAGAATGGTGAGATGGAGAAGAGGCGGAGTTTTTGTTTTGATCCAGGCATTAATGCCTACTTCAATTCCTTTTAATCAACCAACCAACAAGCATTTTTAAGCACCCACTATGTGCCAAGCAGTGTACTAGGGATACAAAAATAGGGACATAGTACCTGCCCTCGAGGAGATTATATTTCTGTTGGAGGAAACAATGTGTACACATATAAAGAATGATCATAGAATACATTTAAAAAAACCGCTTTTCAGAGAAAGGCATTAGAAGCTTGGTTTGGAGGGAGAATGAGGGAAGGTCTCAGGTGGGAGGTGGCACTTTAATTATGCTTTGTCCAAGGAAAACATTTTTCTTTGCTGAGCACATTTTGAGACACCAGCAGTTCTCCTGGTGCTTAGAAAGAAAAGAAAGAAATAAAAAAACAGTAGCTTTTTAAAACCCTGAAACAATGAAGTTGACTAAATCTAACAGCCGAGCTAATAAGAAATCCCTGAGGTGGAAATTTAAAGGTTCCCCGGTCCCCACCAGTAGGCACTTTGTCAACACAGTAAGGATTAGTCTCTAAGGTCTGAAAGCCAGGGACTAGAGAGAAAATATTTAATGGGAAAGACGAGATTGTATTTCTGATTGCAGTAAGGTGCATCCACCCATTCCTTGCTATCCACTTAGACTGGAATATAAACACCAGACTGTAATGCAGAGAATACAGTCTGGGCATCATTAGCATAAAAATGATGCCCTTTAAGAAAGCACCATATCCTGAAAGAGACAAATTGGTACATCCTTAAATCCGTTTTGGATTTCAGAAGAGAACAAGACTTACCTTGCCATATGACCAGCAGAGCGTTGAGAATACCTCCAGCATAAATATGTATTTATTTGATTTGTGCAGGGGGAAGGGGGCCTTCACTCCCCTGCCCAGAGAGACATTCTCTCAAGGTGTGCAGGCAGCCAGAAGAATTTTAAATCCTGAAAAGTCACAGAAGCCCCAATTTGACATTTATCCAGTGGCCGATGTCGGCCTAAATTCCCCACTCCCTCAACCCCCACTCCCCTGCCAGTTAGACCCTTGGCAGATGATAAATTGGGCTTCTGTCAGGCCACAGTGAGTCAAGATTCTGAACATTTAGGTACTAGTGGTAGGAATAGCCTGGGTAATTTTATCTATCAGAATTCACCTGTCTTCAGAGTGTGCAAGAGAACAACGGGAATCTCAAAATGGCGAAAAGCAAATTTAATTAAAAAAAAAAAAAAACCTCCCTGAGTTACATCCCTTCAAATCATCCGCCTCTTCAGCACCAGAGAAATTTCTAAGTGGTCCATAAGTAACTACCAATTGTGCCTGGAGCAAGAGACACAAAATATACTCTGGACAAAGAAAAATAATTTGAGGTGGGTTGAGAGGGGAACGCTCAGGGAAAGGTCTCAGACAAAGGGAATAAGGCCCAGTGATGGGAGAAACTGGCCATTGCCATTTGATGGGCCAACATCACATGAAGAGAAGCCTGGACATAGAGCAGCTCTCCAGAGCTTCCAAACGAAAGGCTAATTATTCTTGTTAAAATTAGGTGTGAAAGTTCAATTATTCTATAATGTTAAGGAATACAAGTGCTCTCAGGCCCCTTTAAATGTTGGAACCCTGGTACAAAACCACTGTCACCCCGCCCTCTGCAAGTCTTCATAAGCAGTGGGCCCTCAGAGACAGGTAAATAGGAAAGTCACTGTTTTCACCCTACTCATCTCATTTATATTTTGGCATATTTAGGATCCATCGGATACACTAGTCTCACCATGGAGTGAAGTTTTACCACAGAAAAAGCAGATTTGTAGAGAGACAACCCAAATAATAGCTGATGTATACATTTTCATTTAAATTAAATAGCATTGCTTTGATCTATTAGCTTAAAATATTTTTAAAGTATTAATTCAGCGACTATTTTTGTGCTACCAGAGAACCAAATGATTGAAGATGAGGGCTGAACTGAATCTGACTTGGTATTTAGGATTTCAAACAAATGCTTCCCCAAAAACCAAAACACAGAGGGGTTTGGAAAGTAATGGGTGTCAGTCACACATTCTCACTTGTGAGAGGTTACTAGGAAAACAGATCTTTCTGTTAAAAATGACCTTAAATCATAATAAAATACACACAATACTGATATCAAGTCTGGGAAGCAGGCTTTCTAAGCACTATAATAAAATGTAAGCTTCTTGAAGACAGTCCATCGAGCAAGAAACAATTATTAAGCATTCGTAATGTAGCAAGAACTACCTTAGCATCTAAGATGCAAATACCGAAGTGAAACATACTTGCCTTTGAGGAGCTGGCAGCTATAGCTATAGGTAGGTACAAAATTGATTCGTTGTACTTTTGAGAGGAAGGCACTAGTAGCTGGGAGTAGTCTCTATGTAGAAGGTAACACTTAGGCTTAACTTGAAGGAAAGTAAGGGGTCAAAAAGTAGAGGTGAGGAACGAGTGGAAAGAGTCTGGAGCCAGGGGACCTGAGCTCAAACTTTCTTGTGCTATTTATTACCAGTATAACCTTGGGGAAAGTAACTTCACCTCCCTGTGCCTCCGTTTCCTTATCTGTGAAATGAAAGGATTGTCCTAGAACATCTACAAGGACCTTTTTAGCTCTAGCTCCATGCCCCCATGATTAAAGAATGTCAAGGCAACACAACAGAGCCTTGAATAGAGGGATAAACCTGGAGTCATGAAGACTTGAGTCAAATCCAGGCTCAGACATGCGTTAGTTCTTTGTTTTCCAAGAGGACCAATGACATCTCAGATAATGTCTTGACTTATTTGCTGAATGATTGTGGACAAGTCACTTAACTTTTGTCTTATACTTGTCTTGTACTTATTTCTAAAATGGGGAGGGGCAGCTAGATGGCACGCTGGATAGAATACTAGCCCTGGAGTCAGGAGGACCTGAGTTCAAATGTGACCTCAAGACGCTTACTAGCTACATGACTCTGGGCAAGTCACTTAACCCTGATTGCCTCCCCCTCCCCCCCCCAAAATGGCGATAATAACAGCCTTGACCTCCCAGGGCTATTGTAAAGATAAAATCATATATTATTTACGAAGTGCTTTGCAAACTTTAAAGAGCTATAGAAATGCTAACTTATTGTTCTCTATTATTCTAGGGCTGACTACATTCATCTTTGCTTCTTAGGTTGAAATCTACATCACCCATGGAAAAGATCATTTCTGCTAGAGATTTAAAAATTTGATTTGGAAAATCATTTGGAAAGTGTAAACCATGTTGTTTCCCAAACAAGAAAGAAAATACCTGGGCATATCCCTCAACAGATGAAATCTTGATTGGAATGACATTTGTGTGGTCACTTTCTGGAGCCCAAGGACTGCTGTCTTTCTCGGAGGTTGTGCATAACATTGAAGGTATATGAAACATTTTGTTTTAGGTTGTTGAAATGCTGGGGAAAAGAGTTTGGGGGTTTGTTTCCCCCGTATGTCTTACGATTTGATTTTCAGAAATTCTTATATGTCCGCCCACGACAACCAGAAAGGACAAGAAACATGTCTCCAATTTCTAGTCTCCAAAGTATCTAATAATGTGTTATCAGCTTCTTCAGAAGCAAATGAAATATTTTAATTGCTTCTCATTGTTCTATGATGTAATTTGTAGAAAGCTAATTCTAATAGCATCAGTGGCACACATTGAATAAATGCTCACAGCAGAGATCAGGTAAGAGGAAATTTTCATATATAATAAGCTCAGCTGCTGTTTTCCTAATTTTAAAAAAATTACACAGGCCAAAGGGAGGCTTGGTTTATTTCCAAAACAAATTGCTATTTTCAAATATAAAAATTAACAAGGAACTTGGTTGACTTTTTAGAGTGCTAGATCAGGAGTCAGGAAGACCCGAGTTCAAATCCCTCCTCAGATACTGTCTGCCTATGTTACCCTGGGCAAGTCACTTAAAGGTTGCCATCTTTAATAACTTTATCTGTAAAATGGAATCACAACAGCAGCTCCTTACAGGATTGTTGGAACAGATGAGAATGATTTTAAAACTTTTTGCAAAGTACAAAGCACTATAAAAGTGTGAGCCATATATGGGGTGACATAGATTTTATTAAAGCTGTTTTAGCTTTATTGTTACTTAATGCCAGAAGCTTTAAATAATAATAAAGCTAAGATAGTTTTAATTACTAATAAAGATAAAATAGCTTTAGTAGCTTAAAACTGCAGCAAGACACTTGGGACACCCTATATAAAAGAAAGACAATGTGGAGCAATGGCAAATGTTCTGAATTCAAAAGACCAGGGCTCAGATCTCACCTCTGACAATGCCTATGTTATTTAATCTTTCTGGGCCTCTGTCTCTTCATTTGCAAAATGAAGGGACTATACTAGATGACCTAAGTGGAAACTTCAATGATAGGAGCTTACGTTGTTAAATCATTGATTGGCCCAGAGATGTTTTAAATCTCTCACTGGATAACTGTCTAACATGTTAGAAGGCAAAGGGCATTGAAAATGGGCTCATGTTCTGTCTGTTACTACCTATATGGCTTAGGGTAAGTCTCTGAACTTCCTGGGCCTCATGTGTATGATAAGGAGTTAGACTAGACACCTTCTGAAGTCCCATCTAAGCTGGAAATCTACCAACCTAAGCTAATGCCATGGTTTTCCATGGATTCAAAAGACAAGTCTGCCATATTGTTACCCCCTCCCCCATTTTCTTCTCTCTCATTCTCTGATAAGAAAGTCAGTCTGAGTCCAAACAAGACTCCTGCCGCCCTCCCCCAACCCCCACCTTAATACTGTGTGTCCATCTCTGCCTTTCCCTGTCCCTGTGTCTTCTTTCCTCCTCTAAGAGGCTGAGCCTAATTTCACTGCTATTTTTAAGAGCAGATTTCACCTTCAGACCTCTGGCAGCCACTGCTTTCTGAAAGCAGAGCAGGCCAGATGTTATTCTGTCTCCTCCTGGCCCATTTTTAATGCCTCCTGAGCATTGGGACAGCTCTTCCCCAACCAATGCTGCTTTTTAGTGTCTACCAAAAGGTTTCCGGTCTGAAAGGAGACCAGTCAAGTCAACTGGGCTCTCTGGCAGACAGAATGAGACCATCTGACAGTCAGCCTGCGAGTGGCAGCTCAATATGGGTACGGGGTGTGCCAAGTTCCCTGCTGCCCTGGAACAGCCCTCTGTATAGTGTTAAGACCTCAAAAAAGAATGTCAGCACTTAGACCCATAACCTGTGAAAATGGTGGTAATTACAGAGAAAAGGAAGAAATATGGGTTCTAGAGGCAGGATGTTTTTGATAAAAAGAGTTAGCCTGAATAATGCTAGGAGGCAAGAAAATGATATTGTTGTATTATGAATTATTAATGTGGCATAGTAGATTAAAGAGCCCCTCCCAGACTCAGGAAAATGTGGATTTAGGCCTCTCCTCTGACATGTATTGCTTGAGGAAAGGTGGTGTGGCCCAGGCTTTGGATGGAGTCAGAGGATCTGGGCTTACTTCCCACCACTGATGCTGTCTCTGTGACCTTGGGTAAGTCTCTATAGGACTTAGTTCCCTCATTTAGATCCCTTATCATTCCCTCAATCATGAAAGGGTTGCTCCTAACAGGTGGCTGACTCAGGACTCAGAACAAGATACATATTTCAGGGCATGACCCATGCGGGAATTTATTTTGCTTGATTTAGACATGTTTGTTACAATTATTTTTTTTCCCATTATGGGGGATATAGGAGAGAGAAGAGAAAAGAAAAGATATGTTTGTTAATTGAAAAATAGAAGATGTGAGTCCAAGCCCATCATTTTACCAATGTGGAAATGGAAACCCAGTGAAAGGACATGATTTGCCCAAGGTCACTCAGGTAGTAAGCATCCAAGGATTTGAATCCGTGACCTCAGAGTCCTGGACGACTTCCCTTGTCCTGCCTTGAAAAAGGCACTTAATTTCTCAAAGTCCCAAGCAATTTTCTTAGCCCATGCTTGGCAGAGTTTGTACCAATCTGCATCGGTAAACAGCATGTCCTCAATAGGAGATCCTGATTGTTACCAATTAAGTCGTGGGGTTTATGAGTATGCACTCACACATACATATACAGACTATATGTATATGAAACATATATGGGTGTGTGTGTGTGTGTGTGTGTGTGTGTTTATATTTATTTCTCCAGATACCTTTAGATATATAGATATGCACACGTATATATTTAAAATGTTTTAGATATATACATATATGTATCATATATGTGTATTATATAGACCAGAGGTGGGGAACCTGCAGCCTTGAGGCCACATGTGGCCCTCTAGATCCTCGGGTGTGGCCTTTTGATTGAGTCCAAGGTTTACAGAACAAATCCTTTTATTAAGGGGATTTTTTTCTCTGAAGTTTGGATTCAGTCAAAGGGCCACACTTGAGGACCTAGAGGGCCACATTCCCTACCCCTAATACAGATGTACACACATCCTTATATGCCTATGTTTAAAACCAAAAAAACTGTTAACATTTCAGTTTGTAAATCATGATCTGGCAAAACAAAAGAACCGTGATGCTGAATGTGTACAATATTTTTTGTAACCCATGTAATTACTCTATTGCTACTCTCCTGATTAGCCTGTGGTAATAACCAATTAGCTGCCCATCTCCCACTCCAAAGAGTGGTAGCTGTGATCGGAGCCCCACAATGGTCTTGGTGCTCAGCATTAATGCATCTCTAACCAGGGAAGGAACTTTAATTTCTATCCCAGCCCTTCTCTGGATATAATAACTTAAATGACAGTTCCAACAGCTCTTCTATTTGTGTCCAATTAAACTGCTAAATGTGTTAGGCAGGGGTGAGGAATCCATAGCAGCCAGAAGCAGCTTTCTAAAACCATCCCCTCCATAGCAGTGGAAGTTCCAGGAGGGCTGGGGCAATCTCTAACAATACCTAGACAAACTGGACAACACACAAAAGGAGCCCTGTACCCTGCTGCCATTTAGTCTGGGCAGGTAATGGCCCAGCCTCTATGGATGTCAACATTGCTCAGCATAATAATAATTTAAATAACCCTTGGGTATGCGAAGCTCCATTTCATCCTCACAAGAATCCTGTGTAGTAGTGTGGTGAACACTGAACAAGGCTCTCTCTTCTCAACCCCTTATGGGGACTCTCTAAGATTAAGCCCTATAGAAGAGTTGCCAGCCTTTATTGGTAGGGAGATTTCCCTCACCTGGAGTTCCCTTCATCAGTGAAATAAGAAATGTGTTCCAAATGAATAAATAAAACCAAATAACACTCTTATGTAGTTACGACAATCAATTAGCAAGCATTTGTTAAAGACCTACTATGTGCCTAATGCTGGGATTACAAAGACAATGATGAGACTGACCCTGACCTCCAGGAGTCATAGAGTATGCCATTTTTCACATGAAGCTCTCCACTCTACATTGGTGAAATCACAGATCTAGTCCAAAAGAAAAATAAAAGTTCCACTTAAAAATTTTTTTTTAAAACACCCAGCTCCTCCCCCACCCCAGCTGATGTTCTTCTCAGACTTTTAAAGCTAAGTAATACACAGGTTGTAATGTGCCTGGCTGAAAGATGTTCCCCTGCATACTAAAGGTCTCAGGTTGGTTACTGATATATTTATGATGGCAAAAGATAAATTCTCTGTCCAGTGTTAGGATAGAGGTGGAGATCCAAACGAAAAATGACATTAAAAGACTAAAGAAACCTAGGTACTTTATCAGCTTCAGCTGGAGAACAAACCCATTTCACTCAAGTTTAAGGTCATTATTAAGTGGCTCATGGCAAACATGTCCAAAGTTCCCTAAAACACGAATGGAGTCAAGGTTAGAACTTCTATAACTAAGTTTGTCTTTCTCCCTCAGACTTCACTCTTCCTGACTTCTCTAGGGAGTTAAGGACCTCCCCGCATTGCCTCAGGCATCAGTGTTTCTAACCATAGAGCCATCTTTCATTTCTCCCTTTTATTCATTCAACATTGCCCATTAATCACCGAGTCCTTTCAAATGGAGCTCTGCATCACCACTGGATCATAGTGACCAGTACGAGAAGTCGGGAAGACATGAGCGAGTGAGCAGCACAACAGATAGAGCATTGGTCCTGGAGTCAGGAAAACTTATCTTCACAACTTCAAATCTGGCTTCAGACACTTACTAGCTGTATGATCCTGGGCAAGTCCCTTAACCTTGTTTGCCTCAGTTTCCTCATCTGTAAAATGAGCTAGTGAAGGAAATGGCAAACCACTCCAGTGTCTTTGCCAAGAAAACCCCAAATGGGGTCATGAAGAGTCAGACAGAACTGAACAAGAGCTAGATGTCATTTACTCCATCTTCCTCAATTTGTTTTTCAGATTAGTCTTCAACTTACTATTCTAGCTGCCACCACCCTAATTGAGGTACTTTTATATGCACTAATACCGCAGGTTCCTAGGAGATCTCTCTCCTCTCTGCCTCAAACAAAGCCAACCCAAACAGATCATTGAACAAAATAATCATATTAATAGGAACATAGATCTGGAAGGGACATCAGATGCCATTTAGACTAGCTGCCAAATTCATCTTCCTTGTATACTCACACAGGTTTATTGTAGTTCATCCTTTACTCAGAATCCTTCACTGCCACCCTATTGCACGGTCCAATGTGAAAAATGCCGAATTTGAAGTCAGAAACCCAGTTTCAAATCCTGGCTTTATCCACCCACTGGCTCTATGTCTATGGACAAATCCCTTCCTATGTTAAAGTCAAGGAAGACAACAATCTTTAGCAACCTAGATTGAGACCTGGAAGGGAACACAGCTGCTACTCAGTCCAACCCTCTTATTTTACCGAAGAGAAAACTGAGGTCCAGAGTGCTTAAATGATTTGTCCAATGTCACAGAAATAGTAAGCATCAGAGGCAAGATTTTCATCTAAGTCCTCTTAGCCTAGAACCAGTGCTCTCCTGGTGTGGAAAACCCTATGTGTGTGTTTCTCAATACCTAATTTTCCACTTATACTGTTTATTACTCTATGGGCCTTGCCCCGGGTTACAAAGCCAATATCAGAAGCAGATGTTGCACCCAGATCTTCCTGCCTATGAGGCCATTAGGATTCAAACTCAGGTCTCCCTTACTCTGTGACCCAGTGCTCTGTAAACTTCCCAATGAAAGTAGAGATAGATCATTTCATTCTTTGTCTCTGTATCCCTAAGAGCCAGCATACCACTGGACATGTAGTAGACAATAAATGTTGGTAGATTGGCGATTGGCTGATTCTTCAGGTCTCAGCCAGATGTTTGGCACTGGGCACATGTATATGTGTGTGTATATATGTGTCTGTGTATATGTGTGTGTGTGTATGTGTTTGTGTGTGTGTGTGTGTGTGTGTATGTATGGTAAAACCTTTCAGTGAAATGACAAATATTTGTTGAATTTAAATGAATTCTTTCAGGTCACTGAGGCATCAGTTAATAAATTACTCCCATCTATATGGTATTCCAGTGGACTGAAAAAAAAAATACAAGGTACAACCAAAGTAGAGTAATTCATTTTTTCCTATTCTTTAACAAAATGTTTCCCAATATTTTCCTTTAAAAGAAAATTTCAGGCACTCAACCAGAAGCCCAGTGCCAAACATCTGTCTGAGACCTGAAAAATCAGCCAATCTTCCTACGTTTATTGTCTCCTACAGGAAGACCTGAATTTGAATCCTAATTCAGGTACTTATTAGCAGGGTGACCCTGGGCAAGTTCCTCAACCTCTGTCAGCCTCAGGTTCCTCATTTACAAAATAGAGATAATAACAAGTGCTTTGCAAACAGTAAGTGCTCTGTAAATTCTTGCTCTACTTTTGTCAAGCTTTCCCTCTCAACTGTAAAATTGTCTCATCGTTCTAATGCCAAAGGTTCAGATTTGGGGACAGATTCAGATGACTGAATGTCTTTTCTACTAATCTTTGCTGTATTGGGCATCATAAAAAGTTGCATGGGTCATGTAGGGATTGTGTTTCTTAGCAGCAGTGCTGTTGTTAACTACATGATATGAGAGTTTTTCAGTTTTTAGTGTCCTTGAAAGGACAAGGTTCTTATTAGCAGATTTGGAATTCTTGCCATCCTGTAAAGCAGAGAATTGCTAAGCCTTTTTCTAATAGAAACACATAGCTTGCCTGGGCTTCTGAAAAGCTCTTAAGTTCCATGAACCCAGAACAAGCTTATACATCTTCTCCACATGCCCATTAAAAGAAAAAGAAAGTTTCAGCTGTGTGTGTGTGTGTGTGTGTGTAGCAAGAGAAGAGCTTGTGTTTGGCTCACAAACAAATGACTCTTTAGTGAAAAGAAAGTCAAATGTTAATTACACCAATGCAGTGTTTGGATGGATAACATCACTCTGTATTGTTAAATCCGCATTGATTTTAATTGCATGACAAAAAAAAATAACTGTAAATGTATTGCTGACAAAGGTTTTCCTCAAAATCAAATCCTATTGAAACGCAAAAGCACACCTTTTCATTATATTTTGAGTGAGCCCATGGATACCAAAACTTGATACCCGAGTCACTGATCAAACTTATTACAGTGAGGGCCCGTCCCCCTGCCATCCATAGCCAGTCTAGTTCTCTTATTCAAAAATGGCATCTACCCCAAGCGAACTTGAAATATTGCAATAGTGAACAGAAACCTTTCCCTTTGTTGTGTTTAGTTTGAACCCTTCCACTTCTCCCCAAAGAGCATACTAGTTCGTCTCTGCCTCCGCTCTCTTAATGATCTATAGCCCAGAGTAGTTGGATGGTCAAGGAGTAGCAATAAAGACAACTCCCCATTGTATCTAGATTTTTCCAATGACTTGCTCTCCTTTTGTGATTCCATAAACCATTCGTGCACTCAGTAGATTTTCTCCTGCAACCCATGCAAGGACATAAAGTATTCCCAATTTGCAAGTTGAAAACATTCAAAGACGTTTCTGAATGAGGACCCAAGATAGTTTATCTCCCTCACCCATCAGTCTTGCCTCCCTGATTGTCTGTCTGTCTCTGTATAGCAAAGTCAATAAAAATGATTAGAGTTGGCACCTCACAAATGTATACCCTTAAACTATGAAGCAGGAAATATTTTTCTGACCTTTTCAAATTACATCCAACTGTCTGGGGGATTTCTCAGTAACTAGAGGTAATAGGGTTCAATCTGTTTTATGGGTTGGCTTCAAATTTAGTTCCTCCTCAGAAGCCTGGACTTATCTCTTTTTTTTATCTTGGCCCTGACATCCATTCAGTACTGTAATCCGTGCATCTAATCTCCACCCCCAACCCCAATCAGGGCTTGCGAAAGGATCACATCCTGAAAGGCCCAGCCATGAAAGACTCTCCATTTATTGCACCCTCCAAAAGTGAAATATTAGCATGGGAGGCGAAGCTGGTATGTTGCCTTTTGAGAGGCTCTGGTTGAATTTAATTAGCTTTTAGATTTCATCTCCGTCCTACATCTCAGTTTTCACTGACCTATGTGATTTATGCTTCAGTGACTTTCATTTATATAAAACTTTTCAAACTTAGCTATGCCACCAACACATCCTGGAATATTAAAGAGCAGAGGGTAAAAATGTGTAAAGTTATGTATGTTAAATTGATTTCACTTGAGTGTTTTATTTTCATTTTCTTCCCTTCTTTTTTTTCTTCCTTTTTTTTATTATGTGAGTCCAAATGCAATAGACACACTCACCCTGTTAAGTAAGTGAATCACCCATGTGAGACGTACCACACACATACACACACACACACACACACACACAAAGACAGCTGCACTGCCCCATTCTTTACTATGGCCCATGAAGTAGAACAGAAAACACAAGTTAAGGACACATTTCTTAACCTTGTGAAAGTGGGGGAGGGGGTGCATCAGGAAGGCTGGACTACATGGGAAAGCTCATTTTATTATTTTTTTACACATTGGGGGCATATCCATGCCTTTAGGGTGTGTGTGTGTGTGTGTGTGTGTGTGTGTGTGTGTGTGTGTGTGTGTGTGTGTGAGAGAGAGAGAGAGAGAGAGAGAGAGAGAGAGAAAGAGAGAGAGAGAGAAAGAGAGAGAAGAAGAAGAAAAGGGAGAAGGGGAGGGGGAGAGAGAGAGAATATCTCTGTTTTAACCTCTCCAGCATCCTTTATTGTGGGGTTGTGCTGCTATTGTCTTCACAGGGGCTCCTACAAGAGAGCGTTGAGTCTGAATTGCCAGTCCCCAAAGGCCTGGTTATGATTGAAGCTGTGCTTGCTCTGGAGAGCTGTGCACGTAAAGGCCAGGAGGGCAAAAGTTTGGGTAATTCACTCCCAAGAACAGTAAGTATTATATGGTGTGCTGTTTGCTACTGTTTCTGCTGCTTATAATATTAGAATCTGTTGAAGATTGTTCTGAACCTTGTAAATTACATTGAAAATGATTACCCTGTACATTGAAAATGTCATTCCAGTTGACTCAGTTTTCATTTGTCATAGTTGGGGTTTTTTCCCTTGTTGAAAATATGGAAATATTGAAATCTTGTCATACATTGATCAAACCTGGACTAATTTTATTTTATAGATAACCATTTTCTTTTATAGCAAAATCACTTTTTTTTTCCTCTCCAGACTTTTCTACATGGAAAACAAAAATGTGAAACAGGGAAGGCATCATCAGAAGATGTTCACCTGGAGAAACTCATTGAGACTGTGCCTTTGTTTACAATCAATGTTTTTTTTAAACAAAGCTCCATTTTGGTTTCTTAAACTATTCATGGCATTAATTTAAAAAAAATGCATGCTCCAGCATGTACACAGAGAGATGGAAATGTTTCTGTGAAAGAGGGTGTGATAAAAAATACCCATAGGTAGTTTATCCCCAACAATTCCATCGAACTTTGTGATCACAACCTAAAAATCTACTGCTTTGTTTTTTGGACAGGATGAACAAGGAGAACAGGTACTCTGATGAGCAAAGGTAAGTGGTTTCTGTAATATGCAAAGTCAGATATTTCCATCATTCTGCAGTGCAATTTGGTATCTACATACAAGATGGGGCAGTTTGGAAGTTTCAGGAGCCATGATTAAATAGATTGTTTCATTAACTCAATGAATGGCACGGGATGTATGTGATATGTACTTAGATAATAAGTGTGCAATTTAATCATTGGGACTTGGGATGGCGAGGCAACATTCCTAACTGGAAATGGATTTCAACGTCCATGGTTATGTCACTTCTTGGTAGTAAATTGGAAAGTTGGACAGCTTAACTCTCTTTAATCACCAGGTAGCATCATTTCATTGGCTTTACCAGACCGTGATGCCCTTGGCTCACCTATAAAATGAATATGGCCACATAGGTATTTTATTCCACCCACTTCGGTGGGGCATCGGAGTTACTTTTGGTGGTAGCAATTTGAGACAATGATCTCTTTGCTACAAACTACCCATTTTCTAGGGACAGAGTAGGTAAGAGAGCAAATAGTCTTCCTGCAGCTAGGGGAAAACAAATGGTTTAAAACAAGGGAGAGACATGCCATTTCTCTAGCCCCATTCTTTTCCAAGATTTTTATTTTCCTTGGTAGTGTATGATTAAGGAGTTCAAGTGAGACAGTGAGAGGGATGATTGCATCGAAAATCAAATGCCCTGAGGGCAGGAGAGCATCTGCTATTTGTCCTTGAGTACCCCTAGTGCCTAGAACTATACATTGTGTCAAGCTGGTGCTGAATAAATGAATGAAATCTTAATAAGGGGAGATATGTGTGATGATGTCTTGTGTCACTAGTCATAGTTTTCAAAGTCAGTGTACAGAAACAGAAACAGTGAATGGTGGTAATTTATGCATGTTTAAAGGAAAAAGGAATCAGAAAAGTTGATAGACAGTTGCTACTTGATGACCGAACAATAAATCTGTGAAGAGCTTTCCTATAGCTTCCTTCTCCCTAAGAAGAGAATTGTCTTTGTAGAGAACTGTTGCTTTTTTTTTTAATTTAAAAAAATGCTAGAAAAGCAGCTACTAGGCTGAATAGATTTTGCACAGACTATAGCCAAAGTGTTATTCTTGTAGGTCATCTTCAGCATTCAAATTATACTTAGAATCATAGGATGTCAGAGGTAAAAGAGATTCTTAGATTAGCTTTCTCATTTTACAGATGAGGAAAATGAAGTCTAAAGGGGTTGACTTGTCCAAGGTTTGGTGACAGAAGGAGGGCTTGCCTCCGATTTCCCTAATTCTCAATCTAAATATGTTTCTCCTTCATGTTACCCTATACCATCCTTGCCCGTGGAAAACAACATGGTATATTCAAAGGAATACTAGCCTGGGCTTTGGGAGAGACCTGGATTCAAATTCCACCTTATGCATTTATTAGCTGTATGACCTTAACCTCTCTCAGCCTCAGTTTCCTCTTCTGTCAAATGGGCATAATACCTGTAGCAACTGCCTCTCTGGGTTGTTGTGAGGATCAAAAGAAAATAAATGTTTAAATGACTTCGAAAACCCATAAAGCACTTTCAAATGCCAGTCATTGTTGAAATGGGGTTTTCACTGTGCCTTCTTTCTCCACAAGTTCTTGTGAGAGGCTATTTTTTTTTCTTTTTAAAGCTTCCTGTGAACCAAAGCTAAATACTAAAACAAACTCTCTCGATTGCTATGGCAGCTTCATAATGGAGCTCACCTTCCAGCAGTCCTAAATATGCAGAGTTCCTGGTGAAGGGCCTTGGGTGTTGATTCCAGGTAAGTTAGCCTTCTTGTATCACTACTTTACCTGAGAGGGCTCCTGAAATGAGACTGGCAACCTAAGGGAGACACGTTTGCTAAGCAGATGAGAGGGAGAGGACAGAGACTGGCTCCATCTTTGAAACCAGTGTGCGAACATCCAAAGGTGCCTCAACCCCTGTTCATTGCATTCATAGACTGACTCTTATTGGGAGCTTAGCAAAATGGCGGCAACATCTCCCTCACAGCAGATACATTGTCTTATATGGCACGGGTGAAGATGCAAGTATTGTTTTCAATACAGTGTGACAAGATTAGTGTTCTCTCTTTCTGTCTCTCTCCTTCCTCTCCTAACTTCTCCCCTTCTTTCTCTGAATATGGTTGTGGCCTTATACAATCCACCCACTTAAAAGCTTTGTAGGACTCCCTATGCTTTCTTTGGCATCTACAGTCACTCCCATTGGAAAGAGATTTAAAATAATACAAATAGATATGAATCCACCTATTCTGGAGACATCCACTCCACTGAGGAAAGCTAGGAGAGAACAACCTCTAAATCTTTCAATTTACTCAGGGTGAACCGGCCTACACCTCTGTGATATCCTGATAATTTTGATTTACCGTCAAGACTGAAGCAGTATTTATTTTCTCCTGATTGGAACCCTATCAACATCCTGTAGGGTTTTCATCCCTCCTCTCCTCCCCTGCCTTTAACAAAATCTCCATATGTTTCCATATACATGGAGCAAAAGCACTGGAGACTTTTTGAGGGTTTCAGAAAGAAAAAATAATGACTTAACAACATTAAACAAGACTGGGGCAGCTAGGTGGCACAGTGGATAGAGCACCGGCCCTGAAGTCAGGATCAGGAGGACCCTAATTCAAATCCGGCCTCAGGCCAAACACTTGACACTTACTAGCTGTGTAACCCTGGGCAAGTCACTTAACCCCAATTGCCTTAAAAAAAAGTAAAAAATTAAACGAGAACCTCAACAAAGGGAATTTTCAGGCTTGAATTTATCTTTGATATTCTCAGAAACTTGGGGCAGTTAGGTGGCACAGAGTATAGGGCACCTGCCCTGGAGTCAGGAGGACATGAGTTCAAATCCAGCCTCAGACACGTAGCACTTACTAGCTGTGTGACTCTGGGCAAGTCACTTAACCCCCATTGCCTCACCAAAAAAAAAAAAAAGACATTCTCAGAAACTCAATCTTTTATTCACAGTTTATATTGAGGGAAAAAAAGTTATATCTGCTATAGCCTCACATGAACAAGGGTTATCAGAATGTTTCTTCTTATCTCATTCCTAGTTTAATTGCTCCGTAAAATGATGATGGCACAGGTAAAGCTAGGCTAGGCACCGCTGGACAGAAGGAAACACTTAACTGTACTACATTTGGAAATGTTCAGGTTCCATTTATCTTTAACAACTTCTTGGCCAAATAGATACTGTAAGATCAACTCATTATGACAATATACTCAGTTTTTAAATTTGATTTTAATCAGTTACATTTTGATTAACAATTAAAACCCACTTTTTCTTACTTTTTGATGTCAAAACAAAATTCCTTTCCCCATAGACCAGAAGATCTCTTCATTCATTTTATTTATTGCTGTAGACTTTCTCTTGTGCTATTTCTGGATTTGTCATCAGAGACCATGAAATCTTAATCACTAGTCCTTTAATTTCCTAAGGGGTTCGGGAGGGGGGGAATACATCGATTTATTTAACTGGCTGCAGTTAAAAAAAAACAGCAAAAAAACCCCCACAAAAACCCAGAAAATCAATCTAACATTGTAGGTGAATAGTGGGAAACAAAGAGTAGTCATAATTAAAGGAGAAAAAGACTTTGGTTGTTCATTCCAGTTGATAATAAAAAGCCCCTCACCATAGTGTCTTAGAAAATAATGCATTCAGACTCAGTAGAGAATTACTGCCAAGCAGATTCTATTTATCTGTAGCTTAAAAAGCAGCTGCGTTTTTGTAAAAAGCAATGAATGTGGCATTCCTACTTAAAGGTGGAAGAAAAAAAAACACCCCTTGTTTTGTAATAAGGGGATTTTCAATTTAAAAGAGAGAGCAGGCCTGTTGTGTGAAGTATGGTTATTACATTCACTGTATTCTATCTCACCCACCAGGAGGCTAATAATGAGGAGTGAGGGAAGGGGGCCAGGGCCACGAGGGTTATCTCACAGTCCCAGATGCTGGATAAGTTGGAGGAGGCAGAATCACTTTTGGATGACATTCAGAAAGTCCTGAATGCTTATTGGGAGAAGAAAAGACTCTCCTTTCCAAGGTAAACAGTTCATTTCATCTACCAGTTGTACAGATCAGTATAAAATATGTTTATACGAAGATATCCACAAAGTTCATTTTTCCCCCTTTATGAAATCATTTTAGGTGTGGCATCTCTTCCCTTGCCCGTCCAGTGATGATCACAGACAGTCTGCCAGCATCTCGTGAGACAAAGGATTCGCTCCTGAGCCCCACCACACCTAAAAAAAATGCTTTGAAGGGCTTGCCAAGCTCACTTTTAATCATGGGAAAGAAATTACCCACATGGAGTCAGCAGAAAATGAAAAAGTGGGCCTCGTGCTGAGATAATTCCAGCAAGTGCCAAGGGGCTAGTTGAGATATGGCTTCATGAGGTGAATATCTTTAGCTCTTACTTAGGGTTTAGTTACTGTATAATCATTCTCTCTTTTAGGAGCAATGAATATCCCAAGTGTGTTTCCTAACCAAAGCTCTGTCTCTCTCCAAGCATTTCTCGGGATAGTGACGGATTCCATAGGAAATGGGGGCTCTGGGGCCCTGTTGTGGTTTTCTTCTACTCAGGACAAGTTTGCAAATAAGCAGAATCTCATTGAGCGACAACCCCAAGCCAGTGACTGCCACTAGCTGTGTGTATTTGTCTATCTGTTTGAGTATTTGTCTAGTACTTTATGTCTCCATGTGTATATATGTATCTTTGTTCATGTCCTCGTCCCCTCCTTAGGGGAATATGTTAGGAGGATTGGATAGCAGGTGGGTTTTGTCTGACCTGGGGTGGGGGGAGTGGTTGGGGAAGGACCAAAGGTGTGATTTTTTTGGGGGGGTGGGGAGAAGGAGAAAAGGTGCGTGTCACCTTGATAATTAATGATAAATCTTAATTTTCAATCCATGTTAAAGGAGAGAGGGGGGACATCCCCTGAGGACACTAACCTACCCCACCTTCCCTTTGGGGGACCACAATTCCAATTAAACATCAGTTTCAGTGTGAAATTGGTTTGACTGCCTGTCTTTTGTTTGCCTGCTTTAACCCCTTTGTGCCTGTGCTCATTTAGAAAGCTCCCTTGAACTCTGTTCCAGTCTGAGGCCCAAGTTCATCCCTGGCTGCCTGCAGCCTGTCTTCCATTTCTTTTTTCTTATTCTAATGATCAGGTCTGGGATCAGAGGTTTTTCTTTCACTTTCTATTATTAAACCCTCTTCCCAGGCCCTTGATTCTGTGTCTACTTTTCTCAAAAGAAGGATTCTTCATTTGCCATCTGCTTGTCTCTCAAAGCATTGCCCCTGGTTTAAAATATATGCATTCATAATATTTTATATAACTAGAATAAGTTTTTTTCCATATAAAATACATTTATATACAAATATGTGTCGATACGGCAAACATTTGGCTGCCTCTGTATACTAGCACAACATTGTATAGCTACTTTGTTTTTTGCAGTTAAACTCAGCTGTATTAAAGTATATAAAATGTATTTTTTGTAAAGTATAACACAACGTATATAATGCTTTAATGGAAACTTTTGAAGACCTCCTTCTTGTAAGTGTATTATTTTTGGACAGGAAAAGAGAAAGAAGGAAAGCAAGGGGCTACTTTCAAAAGATATTTTGATTGAACTTTGGCTCAGCGTCCGGTCTGCTCTTTGCCAGTTTCTCCTGGCTGACTGGATCCAAAGAGCCAGCAACAACAACCAAAACCTCCCCCCCTTCCAAAAAAAAAAAAAAACCCCAAGGTCTCCCCCCTTGCCTCCAGTTTCTCACATTACTGAACCATGGGATCACCATGCCAACCTAGGAGAACCTTGGCTGAAAGCAATAATGCCCCCAGATATTTTGAAACCCATTCATCAGAGTGGGTGGTGAACAGCCCAGGCCTGAACCTAGACAAAGCTCAGCTCTTCTCCCTACCTGCTGGCCCAGGAAGAAATCTTCCTTTGTCCCTTCATCCATCCCTGCTGCTACATCTGGACGTCCTTTGAAACGTAGTGGGAGCAGTTAAGCATGGTACCCCTGATAGAGGCTTTTGGGGGAGGGAGGTAGATGCGAAGAAAGGAAAGATGCAAAAGCAGAAGGTGGGAGGGGTCTTCCCAGGGGAAATGTGGGGTCTCTCCGAACTCTTCTCAACAAAGGAGAGAGAAGTATGGTTGGGCGGGTGGAAATGTGGGGGAGGCGTGTGAAAGGTGCAAGAAGATGAGCAGCTGTGTTTATTTTAATACATATCATTTAACCCTCACCTAAAAACAAATTGAAAGGTTTGGGAGTGCATTAATCTGGACCCAATTAGCATTTCTTTCTCCCTCAAAAGTGCAACCTGAGATTAATGAATATAAACTAAGAGTTTCAGATGCAGTCCTTAAATCATTTGCATGTTTCATGCATGATAATTGAATTTATTTATGCACTTCCTCTCATTTAATTATTTCCTGCTCGTTCCTATGTTCTCCACCTAAGCAAAGCCAAGGTAATGATAATAATAATAACATTAATAACAATAACCGAGATATTTGACAGGTTAGGAAAGATAGTAGTGAGGAGATGAAAATAACTTGGTTTGGTCTGAGAAATCAGGCTCCTTATTCATCTTACTGGAATTGGAGGAATGGGAAATTTTTTCCTGTAAAAAACTGTTTTTCCAATCTGGAATGCCCTTTAATGTGTTGGTAAATATGCAAACCATGTTATTTTCTAAAGGGCAGAGAAGGCATTTTAAATGATAGCATTGGGTCTTGAATGACCCTAGAGAGTTGTATTTCAGCATGGCCAATTACAAGAGTAGCAAGGATAGCAGCAGCAGTAGAACATTAATAAAGAATAAAGAACTACTGGGCTTGGGACCTGGAGTTTCACAGATGACAGGAGGACTCATATGTTACTTTAGCCGACCTATTTAGAATATTTGCTCCAGTGGATACAAAAGCAATAAAAAAAAAATGGTGTCAGTCTGTCCTAGGGTGGACATACGGAATAGTTGGCCATTTTGGTCTACTGGTTGAGCTCTGTCTTGGTATCTTTTTTCCCCCAATTATGTTAAGCTGGCTTCATACTTCCATGGCATAGGGCCACAGAGGTGCTGAGCTTTCCCCTCTCCCCCGATCTCCAGTGGCAAGTCTCTACAGTGGCAGCGGGCATGTTAGGGAGGATGGGAAAGATGTGAAGCACAGTAAAAGACTAGAAAACAATTCTCCAAGTATCGATCTGTACCAGTGACTTGTTTGTCTCTTGTCTTTCCTCGTGTGTTCCGAGATAAATGTTGAAGTGAATCTCTTTTTCTTGTGACATTCACCTTTGGTGTCCCTTGTTTTCAGTGAATCAAATGGTTACGTGTTTCTGAGTGTCCCCTAGTCCTTGTTTCCCTGGTCTTTGTAGCTAGGGATGTCTCTGAGGGCCCGAGTCCCACTAATTTGTGATGTCACAATTTAAGTGTATTCCCTGTCTCTTCAATGTAGTTTGAAATGTTAAGTAACGTAGCATGAAATTACTGGTTAGTTTCGAAATGGTTGTGAAATCATGTGAAGAAAATAATTATTGCATCCGGTCAAGATAAATTCACTCTAGTGTCTTATGGCTTTTTATTCCTATGTGATAGTAATAAAGTCTCATGTAGGGATGGAAGCCATGAAATACATTGTGAAATGTCATCACCTAAGATGGGGCCATCAGTATAGAAAACATCCTAGTTGTGGAGTTATTCACGTGATTGGCAAATGATGTAGTATGGAGCTTTTCTAACTTCCATGCTTGGTTCCTTTTTATCCTTTTGTTTCTTTGTTTAGTTTCTTCATCCCTCACTCTTAGAGTCTGACAATTATGGAAACTAGGTTATGGAAGGTGATTCATCGTCTCAATCACTGATTGACATTTGCGTTCAAGGCTCGAACTTTTCAGTTGGTTCTGAGTTGTCCCTTCCTCATTGTCTGTTAACCAATACTTTGTTCTACCTGTATCTAACCTAAAATCCTCTCCTGACTTCTTTCTCAATTTGCATGGTCTTTCTCCTGAAATTAAAACTGAATGAAGCAAAGCTGCCCCCATTTGGGCTCGTGGTCCAGATTGCTCTACTTCCAAGCTCAAAGAGTAATAGGGCATGGGTGGGTTAACAAGTAGTAGGTTCAGCTGGAATTGTTTTCCTTCCATAGTTCTAGTCTAAAAACGAGGGAACAGAAGTTGCACCTTTGAGAGAGAAAAGACGGCCACAAAAACGACTTGGAATGATACCATCACCCAAAAGGTTTCATTACAGTACATATGTAGAAGATATTTTCTCTTTTTATCATACTGATTTAAAAAAAAAATAACAGAACCCTTCCGAGACTCTTTGTGGATTTCTCACCTATCTTCCTTCTACAATCTTTCTGTATTTATTTTTTTTCCTAAGAGCACAATAATAAAAACTTCTACATACATTTTTGCTTCTTTGTTTTTTTTCCAAAAAAAAAAGAATGAGATCTAAGCCCTGAAAGTGAATGAGCTGCTAAAAAATGAAAAAAAAAATCATCTCCTATAGAAACTGAGGACCAAGGATGAATAGTAAGAAACATACATTTTCCATACATCTACACTATAGCAGGTTGATGTGATTGAAGAGTTTTCAATAACATGATACAAAGACTACTTTAATTAAATAGACACAGTCTAAATTCATCCTTAAGAAGACTTGGATTTCCAAAGCTATGAGTGAGTTGTTTAAAAAAAGACACTTGGCAGATATACAAATGGTTGAACTCAAAAGTAAGAGTTATTGAAGCTAGACAGTCTTTTAAGACAGAATACCTACTGCACTGCTAAGAAAGGCTACTGGAATTTCACAGAATCAATCAATAAGCCAATTGGCAAACATTTATTTAGTGCCAATTATGTTCCAGGCACTGTTAGGTTCTTGGAATATAAAGATCAAAATGAACTAGCCCCTGCCCTCAAGGCACTTACATTTTACTGGAGGGAAGGGAGAGGAGACACACTACATGTTCCAAGATAAGTAAAAGATATTATACCAAGTAAATAGTGGGAATGGGGTGGAAGTAAACAGCAGAGAAATTTGGTGGAAAAAAAGGTGTCATTTGGGGTGAGTCTTCAAGGGACCATTCCCTAGAGAATGAGGAAAGCAAGCACTCTAGGCTTGTGCAAAGGCATGTAGATAAGACATGGAATACTCTACATGAGGAACAGCAAATAGATCAGGTAAGCAGAATCATCAACACTCAACTAGCATCAAAACAAAGATTTCCACTGCAACATTCCCAACAAATGGTCATCCAAATTGTTTTTAAAGACCTCCAGTTAAGTGCAGGGAATCTTAACTTGAGGGTCCATGATTTTTTTTAATTTAATAATTTTTTTCAATCATTTTCCAATTATGTCCAACTCTCTGTGACCCTGCATGGGGTTTTCTTGGCAAAGATCTTAGAGTGGTTTGTCATTTCCTTCCCCAGCTCATTTTACAGATGAGGAAACTGAGGGTTAAGTGACTTACCCAAGGTCACACAACTAGTAAGTGTGAGGCTGGATTTGAACTCAGGAAGATGAATCTTCCTGACTCTACACCTGATAGCCTATCCACTGTGCTACCTAACTGCCTTAATATAATTACTTTAATTCAGTATAATCGACTTCCTTTGAGGGGCATCAAAAGTCTGAAAAAGAATTTATGAAAACTTAGGAGAAACCCAAATCCTGTTAGAGAGTTGATGGACTCAAGAATGAGACTTAACGTTTTCAGACATGACTAATCCTTATTATGTAATTTGCTTTACTTTTAAGTACATAATACATAACTTAAAAAACCAACCTGATTGTGCTTCTGGCCTTCTTTATGTTCTGGTCCTTGGGGATTCAAAGACAGTTCGTCCTCTCAAGGCACTCACATTCTATAAGCATTCAGATCAACCAAGAAGCATTTTTAAGTACCTACTACGTGCCATGCACCAGAGACACAAAGACAAAAAATAAAATCACCTTTACCTTCAAGGAGCTTACCTCCCTGGACCTCACTTTCCTCACCAGCTCTAAATGTATGAGCCCATACAACTTTCTCATGGGTCATCATATGCTTGCCCCACTATCTCATTTCATTCCTTTCCCCTTCATATGTGCATGCTTGCGTTGAGATACCCTACTGATCACTGTAGCTTTAAGGACCACTGGTCAAGACTCAAGTCCATCATGAGTAGTTCAACATCACCAGGCAGCCTAGGGGACTGTATCTCCCACTAGGCTATTTTTCAGTACCATCTACTAGAAATATATATACTAATTTTTTCCTATATAAATGGCAATAAATTTCTGGCCAATGGAACAGAATAACAGAACAAAAAAGTGAAACCTCTCAATAAGCAAGCGGAGCTTGAAGCCTCATTTGATGCCCTGGAGGGCACGGCAGAAGAATTCAAGGGCAGATGGGTAGGCAAGGCAGGAAGAAGCAGCATAGGCCATCCAACCTTATTTCTCTCCCAAGTCCTGCTAAGGGCCCTATCATTAATAGGATCTTATGTGGCAATGGGAGATGAAGAACATGGGAATTTGAATTTGTAAGGTTTGGAGGTATATTTCAGTCAGTTCACCAAAGAGACTGAGATCTCCATGCAGCCAGCCAAGGCTGCCTTAATTCATTCCTCCTAATGACCCCTCACAAAACACAGATCTGAATTGAGATCTAAGCCAACTCATTAGAATATGTATTCATTATGTCTCACTGTCAAGCACTACGTCAAAATGAAATAATTTAATGGTGGAAGACAACGTATAAATGGGAACTAGAAAGCAGAAAGAAGTCAAGATGATGGCCTGAGCAGAGTGCACATTGCTTAGAGATATCTAGAAAGCATATTGGAGGCCCAGATCCAAGCAAGATAAGGCAAAAGTTAGATTATTAGAACCCACGGTGGTTGCAGAAGTGGAGTCCAGTTTTCAAATGGAGAAGACAATAGCCCAAGTGGAGACCAGAGTCATGATTTCATCAATGTAGAGGACTGTACATGTTCTAAGTTCCTCTGCCCATGAAGATCAGCATTTCTGCTGCAATTTATGTTCTTACAAAACTTGTCTGGGCAACTAAAGCATTAAGTGATTTATTCATGGTCCCGTAATGAGTTTGTGCCAGCAGCAAGACCCAGGTCTCTGACACCAAACCTGTCTCTCCACTATGTCATTCTGCCTCAAATAATATTAAATATAATATTAACATTAATATGATAATAATAAGTATTTATTATAAAATATGTGTGCATATATATGTATAGACACATAAATATAAATTTTAATTCATATGTGTATATATATGCATCTAAGTATACATATATGTCTCTGTGAAATGGATTGTAGAACATATAAATTTAGAGCAAGATTTGGATCCAGGTCTCTCTGACTCCAAGGCTGACTGCCTCTCCACTATGTCATGCTGCCTCAAATAAATAAACAAATGAATTAATGAATGAACAAATGGATGGATGAATAACAAATAAATATAAGAAATAATAAAATGAATGAATAAGAAATAAATTGATTTATAGATAAGTAAAATAACTAGAAATTACCTTAGAAGTCATTTACTCTACCCTCTATACTTTATAGATTAGGAAACTGAAGCCCAGAAGGTTAATCAATCTGTCAATTAACAAATTATTTATTAAATATGTTTTATGGTGTACATGCAAGGGACTGTGCCACGTGCTAAGGGACAAGTGAAAATAGCCCCTGCCCTCAAGGAGTCTAGCCAGGGGAGACAACATGCACATATATAGGTACCAGACAATTTTGAGAGAAAGGCACTAGCAGCTGGAGGGATCAGGAAAGACAATTTAGTAAGTAGCAATTAAACTAAATCTTGTAGGAAACTCAGGATCCTAAGAGGCAGAGAAGAGAAGGGAGACCATTCTAGGCATGCAGAACAGACAACACTAATGAGGAGTGTCATGTATGAGAAACAGTAAGAAGGACAATTTGGTTGAACCATAGTCAGTGTTTAAATACAGAAAAAGCTCTGTTGGGGCCAGGTTGTGATGAGTTTTACACAGATCAAACGATTGATTAATTAAAAAACATTTATCAAATACCTACTATGTGCCAGACACTGTTCTACGTGCTGGAGATACAAGTGCAAAAAATGAAAGAATTTTTATTTCCAGTGAGCTTTTATTTAAATGGAGGCTACAGGTACATACAGGTTGTCCAAAAAGTTTTAGTGCAGTTATAAGCCTCAAGAGTTTAACTGCACTAAGACTTTTCAGACAACCTGTATGTAAATCCATATGGTATGGATATAAAATGAATAAATACAAATAGATACAAAATAGTTCAATTCAAGGTAGTTTGGGAGAAAGACCACTAGCATTTAAGGGGGAAGCAGAAAAGGCTTCAAGAAGAAGGTGCTTGAGCTGTCTCATGAAAAGTATGGGACTCTTCGAGGCTAAGGCTAGCAGGAAGTATATTCCGGGCATGGGCGATGGCCGATGCAAAAGCATGCAAATAGATGCTTGGGTGTTGGGTTTGAGGAATAGAGATCCAGTCTGGTTGGATCACAGAGTACAAGAAGAGTAATATCTAATGAGGCAGGAAATAGAGGTTGGGACCGGGTTGTGAAGGGCTTTAAAAGCTAAACAGAGGAGTTAGGTTGCTATTGAAGAGGAAATAAGAAGCTTCTGGAATTGAGTATGGAGATGACATGGTTAGAAATGGGTTGTAGGAAAATCAAGTTGGTAGGTTGTGGATGATGGAGAAAGAAAGGCCAGTACAAAAAGACTAATTGGGATGCTATTGCAAAAGTGCAGGTGACAGGTGATGTGACATGAACTAGGGTGCCATCTATGGAAATGAAGAGGACAGAATTGAGAGATATTGTAAAGGAAGAAAAAAAAAGATTTTGCAACTGATTAGTTCAGTGCAATGTCAGTCACTGATCCTGACATTGAGGTTGCAAACTTGTGTAAAGGGAAAGATAGCAGTGCCTTGAGATAAAAGAGAAGACAGGTTTGGATGAGTGGAGGATATGATGAACATTGCTTTGGATCGGTTGATCTTGAGATGTTTACAGTTTGAAATTTCCAGTCAGTAGATAGTTGATGATGAGAGACTGGAGTTCAAGAGAAAGGCTAGGGCCAGATAGATAGATAGGGGAGTCATCAACAAAGCAATAATAGTTGAGCCTACTGGAGCTGATGAGGTCCCCAAGAGACAGCATAGAAAGAAGAGAAAAGGTCAAGTGACTTAGCTGAGATTATAGAGATAATAAGTGGCAGAGACAGGATTCAAATCCATCTCCTCTGACTCCAAATCCAGTGCTCTTTCTAATGGTCCACAACCCTGAGGAGTGCACATTCATTACCACAGGCTTTATTATTCTCCCCCACCTTTTTTTTTAAACAGATGAGGAAACTCACATGTCAAGAGATTAAGTGACTTGCCAATGATCCATCCCACAAGGTTAACTGTGACCTGAACATAGAATTTGTCTCCATCCACTCAGTCAAAATGCCATGCATTGAAACTGGTAGAGATCATATATAAGGACAGAAAGGCAGGGTGCAGCTCTTCTTGATCATAGACTTCATACACTCAAATGAATTCAAAGAATTCTTTGTCCACCAGAGGATGTTCCCCATTAACTGTCCATCCTGGTGCCCTCCAACCTCCCCTCTGATTATATTTCTTAAAATCCCAGGGCACAGAAGGCCATAGAAGCATTTGCCCTGTCTCTTAGAACTTCAGGAAAATGAAGATTGATGATCCTCTTACTTGGGAGCTCCATTTGGTGATTTTCTGATGCTAACACAAATTGGCTGTCACCAAGAAAACGCATGGGAATGAATAGATGGACCTAAGGTGTACATTTATCTCTGTGTCCTTCCCATCATTGGGGTTGGGCAGCACCAGAGGTGGGCAGATATCCATCTTCCTAGATACATACAAACAAAACCTCGTTTTCTCTTTGTGGAGAGTATAATATAGATTACTATAAAAATGTATTTTACCTGCTAGATTTATTCCCCAAGGAGGTCACTGACAAAAAGAAAGGTCCTATATACACCAAAATATTTATCACAGCACTTTTTGTGGTAGCAAAGGACTGGACACAAAATCGCTCATCTACTGGGGAGAAGATAAGCAAATCATGGTACATAAAAATAATAGGATATTACTGTGATATAAGAAGAATGGGAAGATTTATATGAACTGATGCAAAGTGAAGTAAGAACCACCAGGGAAATTATATACACAATGATTACAGTAATGTTAATGGAGAGAAAATAAGAACACCACAATTAAAAGAGAATGCTGCAACATTGTGATCAAGTTTGTCCCCAAAGAAGGAGACACTCCTACCCTTGCTTCTTTGCAGAAGTGGGAGAATATGGACATGCAACACTACATGTTCTGAAAGTCTTATTAACTTTTTTTTTTGTGTTGCAGACCCCTTGGGAAGACTGGTAAAGCCCATGTTTCCCTTCTCAAAATAAAATTTTAAATGCATAAAAAATGCATAGGATTTCAACAGAAACCAATTATACTGAAATGCATGTATCCAAACACGTATTTTTTTTAAAAAGTTCACAAGTGCCAGATTATGGACTCTTGATGACAAAATTTTTTTATTTGTTGGTTAATTTTGCTGAATTGTTCACTCCCTCCCCCCTGTTTTTTATTCTTTACAATAAAGGATGATTCTCTGGGAGGGGGTGGCAGAGAGAAATGATTAGGAAATGTAGGTGATTTAAAAACAAAAGATATAAACGAAAATGTATTTTAAATAAAAATATATTTTGCTTTTCTCCCTCCCCCCCACAAAGAGCACAAAAGTACTCACGGCTTTGATCTCATATAAATATCTACACAAGGTCCTTTGAAGCTTAAGATAGTTTTACTCTTGTTTAACATCCCCAGTGATTTAATGAATCAGGATGACAGAACATTAGCACTAAGATGGGACCTGAGAGATTACCTAATTTAATGCTTGTTTTACTGATAAAGAAACCAAGGCCCAGAGATGGGGAGCCACTTCTCAAGGTCAAACAGCTAATGAGGAGCAGAGATAAGCCTTGAACCTGGATCTTCTGATTCATAGTCCAACTCTCACTCTACTTTATCACAGCATCTCTTCTCTTTTCTGGATTCCCACTCAAAACTTAACACAACATTTTATAGCAACTGAATTTTTTTTAATGTACTTATTCAGCTCAGAAGATATGGACAGTCAATTCATGAGGCAAGAAATCAAAGGTACCCATAGCCATATGAAAACATGCTCCAAATCACTAATAATTAAAGAAATGAAAATTAAGGCAGCTCTGAGATTCCAGCTCAAACCCATCAGAATGGAAAAATTGACCAAAAAAAAAAAAAAAGGAAAATGACAAATGATGGAGCGACTGTGGGGAAATAGATTCATTAATGCACTATTAGTGGAACTGTGAAATGGCCTAGTTATTCTGGAAAGCAATTTGGAACTATGTCCCCAAAGTTACTAAACTGTGCATATCTTTTAACCAAAAGTACCCCTAACTTGTCCTGTATTCCAAGGAGATCAAAGATAGAGGAAGTTCCTATATATACAAAAACCTTTCTAGCAGATCTTTTGTGGTGGCAAAGAACTGGAAACTGAGGAGACGCCTATCAATTGGGGAATGGTGAAACAAATTATGGTAAATAAATCTAATGGAATACTATTGTGCTATAATAAATAATGGAAAGGATAGTTTCAAGAAAACCTGGGAATTATTTGTATGAAGGGAGAACAGTATTTGTATGAAGAGAATCAAAATAATGTATACAATAACAACTATGTGCATTGTAAAGACAAATGGCTTTAAAAGACTTAAGAACTCTCATCAACACAATGACTGACTATGATTCCAAATGATGATAAAGAATGCTACCCATCTCCTGTCAGAGAGGTGATAAACTGATCCTCAGAATGAGACAGATGCTTCCAGACATGCCCAATATGGGAATTCATTTTGCTTGACTATGGTTATTTGTTACAATGATTTATTTTATTGTGTGGGAGGGAACGGAGGTAGAAATAAAGACAATAATTGGCAAAAAACCTTCATTCTGAAATGTAATTATTTGTTTCATTTTATCTTTCTCTTCCCAATGCCTAGTAGGGCACTTATTGATTCATGACTGATTGTATAACCTTCTTTTGGGACGATATCCCTTTCCCTCCCCTATTCAATGAGCCATTCCTTTCAACAAAGAATGAAGGGGGGAAAGAAGCAGTTCAGAAAAAAAAAAACAACAATGCATCAGAGGTATCTGACAGAATGTGCAACATTCAGCACTGAAAGTCCCCCTCCCCATTTTTGCAAAGAAGAGGAGATACATTTTTCTTAACACATCTTTGGGGTTAAGCTTTGCAATTATAATTATAGGGCATTTACTTCTGATGTGCTATTGTTGTTCCTTATGTTTACACTGCTCTCACTAATAAGTATATTGTTTTCCTGGTTTTACTCATTTCACTCTGCATCAATTCATATAGGTCTTCTCATATTTCTCTGAAATCTTTGTATTTGTCCCATCTTTTTTTTTATTTGTTATTTGTTTTTATTTTTTCATGGTAATTTTTATTTTTTGTTTTCAACATCTACTTCCACAAGATTTTGAGTTCCAAATTTTCACCCCATCTCGCCCCTCCTTCCACCCCAAGATGGCATGCATTTTAAATACCCCTTCCCCTAGTCTGCCTTCCCTTCTATCTCTCCCCCACTTCTTGTATCCCCTTCCCCTTCAATTTTCCTGTAGGGCAGGATGGATTTCTGTACCTCATTTCCTGTATTTCTTATTTCCCAGTTGCATGTGAAAACTTTTTTTTAAACATGTGTTTTTAAAACTTTGGGTTCCAAATTTTCTCCCTTCCTCCCTCCCCACCCACCCTCATTGATAAGGCAAGCAACTAAATATAGGTTATATATATATATGTGCAGTTATGCAAAACACTTCCATAGTAGACATACTGTGAAAAACTAACTCTATTTCCCTTAATCCTATCCTGCCACCCATTTATTCTATTCTTTCTTTTGATCCTGTTCCTCCTCAGAAGTATTTGCTTCTGATTACTCCCTTTCCCAATCTGCCCTCCTCTCTATCGTTCCCCTAATCTCTTGTCCCCTCCCCCCCCCATTTTCCTGTATGGAAAGACAGATTTCCACACCCAGTTGAGTGTGTATGTTATTCCCTCCTTAAGTCAAATCCTGTGAGAATAAGATTCATTCATTCCCTCTCACCTTCCCCTGTTTTCCTTCCACTGTAAGAGCCTTTTTCTTTCTGTTTTTTCTTTGTGGGATAATTTACCCTATTCTACCTCTCCCTTTCTCCTTCTCCTAGTATATTCCTCTTTCACCCCTTAATTTTATTCTCCAGATATGACCTTTTCATCTTCAACTCATCCTGTGTGCTCTCTCTCTCTCTCTGTATATATATATATATATATATGCACACACATACATATAATTTTTTCCCTCCAACTACCCTAATACTGACAAAGGTCTCATGAGTTACAAATATCATCTTTCCATGCAGGAATGTAAACAGTTCAACCTTAATAAGTCTCTTATGATTTTCTCTTTCCTGTTTACCTCTTCATGTTCCACTCAAGTCTTATATTTGAAAATCAAATTTTCTCTTCAACTCTGGTCTTTTCATCAAGAATGCTTGAAAGCCCTCTATTTCACTGAATGACCATTTTTCCCCCTGCAGGATTATACTCAGTTTTGCTGGGTAGGTGATTCTTGGTTGTAATCCTATCTCCTTTGCTCTCTGGAATATTATATTCCATGCCCTGCAGTCCCTTAATGTAGAAGCAGCTAAATCTTGTGTTATCCTGATTGTGTTTCCACAATACTTGAATTGTTTCTTTCTGGCTGCTTATAATATTTTCTCCTTGACCTGGGAACTCTGGAATTTGGCTACAATATTCCTAGGAGTTTTCCTTTGGGGATCTCTTTCAGGAGGTGATCGGTGGATTCTTTCCATTTCTATTTTGCCCTTTGGTTCTAAAATATCAGGACAGTTTTCCTGGATAATTTCTTGAAAGATGATGTCTAGGCCCTTTTTTCATCAGGGCTTTCAGATAGTCCAATAATTTTTAAATTCTCTCTCCTGGATCTATTTTCCAGGTCAGTTGTTTTTCTAATGAAATATTTCACATTGTTTTCTAATTCTTCATTCGTTTGGATTTGTTTTACAGTGTCTTGACTTCTCATAAAGTCACTAGCTTCCAATTGCTCTATTCTAATTTTTAAGGAAGTATTTTCTTCAGTAAGCTTTTGGACTTCCTTTTCCATCTGGCCAATTTTGCTCTTTAGGGCATTCTTCTCCTCATTGGCTTTTTGGACCTCTTTCGCCATTTGGGTTAGGCTATTTTTTAAGGTGTTATTTTCTTCAGTATTTTTTTGGGTCTGCTTTAGCAAGCTGTTGACTTGTTTTTCATGATTTTCTTGCATCACTTTCAGTTTTTCCTCTACTTCTCTTACTTGCTTCTCAAAATCCCTTTTGAGGTCTTCCAAGGCCTGGGACTGATTCATATTTTTCTTGGAGGCTTTGGATGTAGGAGCTTTGGCTTTGTTGTCTTCTTCTGGTTGTATGTTTTGATCTTCTTTGTCACCAAAGTAAGATAATATAGTCTGACTCTTTTTGTGCTGCTTACTCATGATCCTGGCCAATTACTTGAGTTTTAAAGTCTTTGTTAAGGTAAAAGTCTGTTTCCAATGTGGAGAGTGTACTGTTCCAAGCTTTGGGGGTTTATACAGCTGTTTTCAGAGATAGTTCTAGGGACCTGTAAATTTTCAGTTCTTCCAAGGTGGTATGATAAGGGGTGAGGTGTTTCCTCTCCACCTCCACAACAAGCTTCACCGCATCAGCGCTCCTCCTCCCCCCGGGACTGCACCTCAGAACTGTGACCCAGATCCAAGCATAGGCAAAGCAAGAGATTCCTGCCTCAGCACTGACAAAGAGATCCCTGAAATGCCTCTCTGATCAGCCACTTGATTCCCCCTCAGTCTATGGGTTGGAAGCTCAGGAAACAGCTGTGGCCCTGGGCCATGCTCGAGATTTGTGGCTGAGACCTAGCTCCTCTCTCACCACAGTTACAGACTCTTCCCACTGACCTTCTAAGTTGTCTTTGGCATTCCTGGGTTAAGAAGTCTGGAAACTGCCACAGCTGCCTGCGATTCAGCCTTCTAAGGCCTGCTCCGGAGTCGCTGCGGCCTGCGCACCCATGCCGAACTGCTCTCCTCTCCCCATCTGGCGCGATATACTTTTCTGATCAGCCATCCAGGCTCTCTTTGGCTGGAAATTTGTTTCACTCTGTCTCCTATTTGGTTTTCATAACCACCCAGTGTGGTATTATTATCTCCATTTTACAGATGAGGAAACTGTGAACCAGAGAAAGTCATTGACTCTTACTGCTAAAACCCAAACAATGACTCATGTTCATAGCAGCTCAGGACAATTAAAAAGCTCATCATGAAGATGTTAGCTCAATTAGGATGCTATGCCTAGAATGTGCTTGATGGGAGTTCCCCACCCCCATCCCCTTCTATGATCTCTTCACCTGACATTTCCATAGAACACACTTCCTGCATGTGAACACTTTGGCTGAGGCTAATTCCCTGCCTTAAGTATCAGAGGTCTTGAATTCTAGCACACTTATGGGAAACTCAGACACACTATAATGTGTTGTTAGACTCTAAGAATAGCTCCATCCCCTCATTTATGAAGTGTGTTAATAGTTGCAGATCCCTTTATGGACAGTACCTCATCCAAGCTTCACATGAGCCCAGTAGGATCAGTAGGCACAGGGATAGAATCTGTGATTTCCTAGAGGACGGAAATCCTTCTACCAATGCAAAGTCAGCACCTTCTACCAAACTTACTGTCTTTCAGGGGTTCTTAACCTGGGGTTTGTACACTTTTTAAAAAAAATTTCATAACCATCTTTCAATAAAATTGGTTTTCTTTGTAATCCCACATATTTTATTTTATGCATTTCAAAACGGTATTATTGAAGGGGTCCATAGGCCTAGCCAGCCAGGTAAAAGGATCCATGATACAAAAATGATTAAGAATTCCAGTAAAATGTTGCCTAGAATATCAAGAGGTTAAATGATTTTCCTGGGGTTACACAGTCAGTATGTGTCAAAGGCAGGTCTGGAATCCAGATTGTCCTGAATCCAAGACCAACTGTCTACCCACTCACCCAGGATGGCCTGTGCACATGCTGAAGTGGATACTATGGCTCTTATTGTCCCCACTTTACTTGTTATTGTCCCCACTGGAGAAAACTAAGGCTCAAAAAGGTTAATTCATTCCCAAGATTCTTGAGAACAAGGGCTGCTTCATTTTTTGCTTTTTATCCCTATGGCTAGGCGTGGTTCCTGGCCCACAGCAGGTGCTTAATAAACGCTGTTGATTGCTTGACTCATTGATGATCACACAGCTCATAAGTGTCTAAGGCAGGATTTGAATCCAACTTCATTTTCTGATTCCAAGTCCAACACTCAATCTACTATACCACAAATGAATATGGAGAATTGCCTTGCAAACAAATGGCTAACTTAATAGTGGTAACCAAATAACCAAAATTGCTATTAATGAATTTTTCTAGTTTCTCATAGGTATTATATATGTAGAAATCACTGTCAGCTACATTAACTTGCAGTAGGCCCAGAACCTGAAAGGCATCAGACAGAACTAAAGGGAGTATGACGTCAGAGAGATGATGGCCATGGGCATACAGGCTATTTATTCACTTTAACCTGGTGGTTCTTGCTTTTGGTTTCTTTCAGGCATGGCTAGAGTATCAGTTTTGGTAAAAACATGAACATGTGGGTGGCTGCTCCTGGACCCCACCTGCCTATGTCACTAGACTCCTACTCTCTAACCTAAAAGAATGTACTCTGTTTTCGACATGAGCTTATGAATTGTCTGACCATTGCTGTCTGCCTTCATGCCATCTCTCTGAGGCAGCTGGTGATGTAGTACATAGAACACTGGGCCTGGAATCAGGAAAACTTAAGTTAAAATCTGTGTGACTCTCGAAAAGTCACTTAACCTAAACTCACTTTATTATCCCCAAATGGGGATAATAATAGCACTTATATCAAAGGGCTGTTGTGATGATAAAATGAGATCACGGTAAAAAGCACAGTGCCTGGCACATAGTAGGTACTATATCACATGCTTTCCCCTTTTTAGGAAGCATGGGCAGCTCCTGTCTATCAAAGGAATTTGGCTTATGTTAGTTTAAAACATACCCAAATAAAACAAAACACTCCCAGTTAGCTTTGAAATCCAAAAATCAGAAACAAAGAATTTGGAAATAAGAAAGTTATTTTGTTGAAAACAATTTTGGGATAGAAAAACAATGCAGAGTTTGCAGGGAACTAGATTTGAAGTCAAGAACACTGATGGTGGGTTCTAATCCCACACATGTTGACTATGACTGTTAGCCAATCTAATCTCTCAATGCCCCAATCAATGTTCTAAGACTAGAAGTTGCCCACCAGGTACCAGTCAGAATTTACCCAATGGGACAGATCAAAACCAAGTACATCCCAGATTCATTCCAGAAATAGTCTTAGGATCCAAGTCGTAGAACCAAAAGAGGCATCTAGTCCAACCACCTCATTTTACAGAAGAGGAAACTGATGAGAAACGACTCCCTCGAGGTCAGTCAAGTAGCAAGTAATAATGCTGGGATTTGAACCTATGTCCCTTGACTCCAGATCCAGCATCCTTTTAACTGCATCATATCCAGCATGTTATATCTAGGTAGATAATTACAAAGGTGTGCCAATAAAACAAAGATCATATCTAGATTCCGATTTTCTACTACCAAACATGTCGAAAGTATGTGGTGTATATACGTGTGTGGCATGTGACTCCCTCCCACACACTTAAAAATGTCTGTAGAACATAATAAAATCTTTTCAAATACTGAAAATCTCCTAAGTGATTTTAGGATCATAAATTTTGAATTGGAAAGAAGTCTAGGGGCCATCTAATCCAATCTCTTCATTTTACAGAAGAGTAAACTGAGACCTAGGAAAGTTAAATGACCTGCTGATGATCACACAAGTATTAAGTGGCACAACACAGATTTGAACCCAGGTCTTTTTGCTGAAACCTCAATCTAAGGCTGCCTTTGAGCCTGGCTTCATACAAAATGGAAACATTGGGTGACTCTGCTCACCTCCCAGCCCTGGCACTAGAAGTAATATAGTGAGCTTGGAATCAGAAAATCTGGTTTGGGTTTGACTCCTACTCCTTGCCCCTCTTTTGTAGCTAGTTGCTCATGGTCAAATCCCTTCACTACTCTGAGTATCAGTTTCATTATCTGTAAAATGGGGATAATAATAATACTTATACTACCTGTTCAGAGAATTATGAGCAAAGTGCTTTTGAACCATTATGTCCTGTGTAGGATATCCCAAAAACTGTAGTGCAGTTTTAAGCTTTAATAACTTAAAAAAAAAAGCTTTGATAGCTTAATAGCTTTTTTAACAAAAGCTTTGATAGCTTAAAAACACGCTGACTTTTGAAGCACCTTTATGTAAATGTGTTAGTATTATGATTATTGATGCATCATCATTTTGATTCCGTGTCCTGTGTCTAAATTAAGTGGTTAATAAGTGTTTTCTTTTTCATTCATTCACGTTTTGAAGAATAGAAAGACCCAGCAGAGAGTTTGAGGGTCAATAAAGTTTTTGTAGGTGGACGGATGTTTTTAACCTTCCCTTGAAGCCTGCTAACTACATAAGGGTCTGTTTATTAACAATTATAATTCAAAACAAGATTTATTTTCCATTGGAGAATGAATATTTCAATTTGACAGACATTTATTAAAAAAACAAACAAACAAACTACTGTATTTAAGGCATTTTGCTATTTTGGAGAGATACAAAGACCTAAATGGACAGTCCCTACCTTCTAGAAACTTCACTTTTATTTGTTCAGTCATTTGTGTCTGACTCTTCATGACCCCATCTGGGGTTTTCTTAGTAAAGATACTGGAGTGGTTTGCCATTTCCTTCTCCAGCTCATTTTACAGATAAAGAAACTGAGACAAACAGTTAGGAAAGTTAAGGTAGGAGGAAGCATATAGGGCCATCAACAAAGGCTTCAATGGAAGAGGCAACTGGACGTTGAAAGAAGGGAAGGAATTTCCGAAACGTAGAGGAGGAGAAGTACAGACCAGCCATGGACGCATATCTAGTGCCAAGTCCTAAAGGCAGAAGATGGAACATGTGCTCAGGGGTCAGCTATGAGTCTAATCTGGCTGGAAAGTAGAGTTTACAAGTGCGACTTTAATAAATTGATATCAGGAAGGTGAATTTCTCATTGGAAAAAATGAAATTGTGCTTAAAGAAACACAAGGAAGCATATGTGTCAGTATCTTTCCACAGCCATAGGGCTAGATTGAAAAGTCAAGCACCCCGTGTTCTGGTCTCTTGCTGACTTTTCCAGAGATGGGCTGAGTGACCATAATCACTTAACCTTAGCAGTAATAACAGCAACCCCTACCTATCTCACAGGAACAGAGATGATTAGATAAGGTCTATAAAGGGCTTTATGTTTCTCAGAGAAAGGTATCATGAAAATTTATGATTGGAGTGGATGTCTTTGACAAGCTGATCCTCAAACATAACAGATTTAATGGTCATTCTTCTTATTCCCACCTTTCTCTTTGCTCTGGACATACACTTCCAAAAATCGTGCCAGGGATAATTTAGTGCTTGGGACAGAAGAGATAGTAAGGAAGATAAAGCAGAGGAAAGAGAGATATTCTGTCACCTCTGACATGCACCATGCTTGTCTGAGGGCATGCCCAACTTCATAGAGACAAATAGGACAAGTTGAAGAACTACTCACTTTCGACTCTTTGGATTCGATTAAATTTGGTTAAACATGCATTTTTAAGAGCCTAATACATACCAGGCATTGTGTTTGGTGTTGGAGATAAAATAATAAAAATGAAAATAAATATAAGCCCTGTTCTCAACAAGCTAATATTCTACCTGAATAGTTGAGGCACCACAGGGAAGGGAGTAAGGCAAAGATGAGAGGATTATGGTTTTAGAGCTTTAATGAACATGAAAAAGCCATGCAGTTCAAGCCCCCATTTTATATATGAAGAACAGAGGCCTGCAGAAGTTGAGACTTGCTTAAAGTCACATAGTTACTAAGTTAAAGACCTCGATTTTGAGCCCAGGTCCTCTACTCTAAATGAGTTCCTTTCTCTCCCAACCCTCAAGATGTACATAGTTGAGGGAAACGGAAGAGTACGGGAATGGCCAAGTGAGGGATGCCTAAAAAGTATCTGGTGGGATATTGAACAATTTAATTCAACAAGCATTTGATGCACCTCTGATTGGAAGGCAAATGTAAGAGCTCCTCCATAAATCTCCATTTAAGGAGGGTGCCCAAGCCAGGCATATCTCCATTTCTCACCTGGATACACTTCTCTGGAGTTTTCCATCATGCCCCTGCCCCTACCAGCTACCTCCTCACCTGTACCTTTACCTTTAGAGCTTTAGCCCTTACTAAATTGTAAGCCTCTTGAGGGCAGTGATCGTCTTTTTTAAAAAATGTAGCACTTACCACATTTCCTGGTGCAAATGTCTACTGACTAAGTGTCTACAATATTGCAGACACTATGCTAGGTACTGGGGATACAGAACAAAAAGAAAGGAGCTTCATATTGAAGGCATTTACAAACCAGAGCTGAAATTACTTCTGTTGTTATTCTATTGTTGTCATTATTGTTATTGGGTTTTTTGCCCACTCTGAGCAAGCATCATAAACATGCCTGCAGCAAGTATTGGGAAGTGAACTTTCAGATGGTGGAGTTCAATTTCTCATATTGGAGTTCCCTATACCTAAGAAATTACAGATCTCATCCTCATCCCCAACCACAACACTATACTGCCTGCCACTTTCCACAAGATATTTTAGGAGAAACCTAATTGATGACAAGTGTGGAGTGAGAACAAGGAATACAGTAGACAAAGCAGGAAGAATCTCATGTGTTATATTATCCAAGCAGGCATTTGTCTCTTTTTGAAAACTATGAATGGCAAATAGAAAAAAAATTCTTTTCCTGTATTTGTTTCAGGAGTAGAAGGGTAGACTGAATTGTCTTTGGGAAATTATAAAGTTCCTTTAATGACCCCAAGGTTTCCATAAAAGCAAAGCTCTATTTTTTAGCACCAACATTTTGCCGCTATTGCTATATAGCAGTGAAACATGGAAAACAGTCCTTTAAGGATTAAATATGAATATCACATAGAAGGCAATGGAGACATGCATGATAGATACAAACAGTTTGCAATGTCTAACCAATGAAGAATGAGAGAAGGAAAATATGTCCTCAAGGAATTGTATGATAGGAAGAGAAAATTGGCTGGTTATATGGTGAGGGTGAGAGATGACAGATAGACAGCCAGCCTGTTCAACTGGTACCCACACAATGCCAACAGAGAAAGAGGAAGACCTCCAGAACATTCAGTGGACCCTCGTGGCAAACTTATGGGAAGATATGGACAAGGGTCACCTAGGAAGGCCATTCTTGGATGGACTTTTATCTGCATCACTGGAGGAAATTTCCTAATGGATCACAGATTTGACTATTTGTATTAATTCCTAACCAATAAATAACTAGATAAGCATTGGGAAAACATACTCAATGAATCACGGTGTCGGATTTTGTTGACTAGAAATATATGTATAGATATAGATATATATGTACACAGAAATACTTATGTGTGTATACATATTCACAAATTTAAATATGGAAGGGTCACGGAGTGTGACTCCTTCCTTGAAGAGATGAAGAGACTCAGAAACAAAGAGGTTAAGTGACTTGTCCAAGGTAAACAAGGGAGCAAATAGTGCAAAAAGGTTTTGAAGTCACATTCAGTGCCCTTTCTACAACATCACAGTGGAAATTGCTATTCAGTCATTTACTTATTTATTTTTAATACTGGGAAAGTTATTTGGAACAAACAGCATTAGGATAGGAAATAGGAGGCAAGAAGGCAGAGTCTTGGGGCTTTTCCTCAACTTAGCAACTAACTAAAGGCATAACTATAGTATGAGTTGCCTATGTTACCCGAATCTGTTTGTCCATCTATAAAATTATAATAATTTTGTATCTTTCCATTTACTTTTCACTTGCTTATAAAAAGAAAGATGATGTGAAAAGCCATCAAACTCAGGATGGACATTGCTACCTCACACCAAGAGTTTGTGTTAACTTATTTTCCCTTTCTTGATGTGTAAAAGCTCAATAACTCTTGAACTGCAATTGGGAAAATCCTTCTCATTAAATAAACCATAAATGTTTCTACTCTTATATTAATAAGACCATAGATCAAGAGATTAAAAGTACCAGAGAAAATATTAAGTCCAGTTCCTTCATTTTGCACTAGCATAGTCAGTAAGTGGCAGAACCAGACTTTGAAACCTGGTCCAATGACTCCAAATTAAGTGTTATTTCCATTGCAGCAGAGCTCTCTACATTCCAATCCCTTCCAAAATCCTTCCCTCTCAAGGTGTATGGCAGCCCTGTTTCTGTACTAAATTGGAGAATAGTGCTTATTATTACTTTGCTAACCAAAATTACAGAGGCAGTGTTACATGGCAGATAGCGTGTTGATCTTGGTATCAGTAAGACTGGATCCCAATCTAACCTCAGATTTTCTCTCATTGTGTGAACATGTAGAAGATGTAGGTTCAAATTCAATCTCTGATACCTATTACCTTTCTGATATTGGACAAGTCATTTCTCCTCCATGAGATCCTGTTTTCTAAGTGAGGATATTTGGATAGATGATCTCTGAGATCTCTTCCCACTCTAATCCATCATCCTAAGAAGCATTTTCCTTAAAAATAAAGCATGGTAACTTCCACTGTGGGAGCTATATTCAAGACATAGAAGGGATAGATGAGGTACTTTGGACAGCTCCTTAGGGTTTATCTATTATAGTCCTAGGTAGCTTGTCAATCCATGTCTATGGAGTGAAAATTTCCTATGATTTCTTTCCCAAGGGTTCCCAAGTTTCTATCCCACCACATGGCCATTTTTTGTTGTGTCCTATTTTTTTGGCTAAGAAATCCTGAGTACTTTTTTTTTTTTAAATCAACCTCCTCCCACTTCCCCCATCACCCCCCAAAAAAGAAATTCTCTGGAGCTGGAATTGAAAGGATTCATACAAACATCCTTATGGATAAAACACATGATATTCAAATTGGAATGCAGCTGAAATTAATTTGAAGCGTAAATTGTATTTTTACATCAACAAAGTCACACAAAAGTGAATCATTAAGTGATTGCTATTGTGACATCAGCTCGGCGCTCTAGCTGAATGACTTCGCACAGCTGTAACCTCAAACTATCTCGAGATTTGCCACATCCCTTAATTTTCTGATTGATTAAATGGATTATTTGACATTTTGGCAGTGCATAGAAATCCCTGAGTAACAAAGACTCCTTTCATTCTTCATTATTTGCTCTCTTCAAGCTTAATGTAGATTCTTTTGCAACAAAGGTGTGATGCTTCATTCTTCAATAATTTTATTGCAAGTTTGTATTTTACTGATAATGTAGGCGCTCCTACAAAATTGCCCATATTATTAACACAGATATCATTCTCTGTAATTAAAATGTGATGCATAATGGGATATGACTTTCATATCATGCTCAGACTTTTATATTCCTGTCATTTGATGTTTGATTTCAGAACTGAGATATTCAGAGGTTGTCAATGGAAATTTACTTACAGCTTTGCTGCCTACTTAACCCTTTGAATGTGGGATTTTCTCCAGGCCCATATAAAATGGTGATTTGCAAGCAGATTTTATGCTGTTTACACACTAAGTAAGTATAGTGAATAGAGAATTGACTCAGAGTGAAGACGATTTGGATTCAAGTCCTGCCTCTGACAGACTGAGTAGATGGTCAAGGTAAAGTCTGTTAACCTCTAGTCTGTTAACTTTCTAAGATTAGAAATTGCAAAATAGTTGTCAATATGCTTTGGTACAAGGAGTTTTCTTGTGAAGCATTCCCCACAGGTGTGGTACAAAAGAATTGGGGAAATTCTTTGGATCCGAGTTTCCTACCCACAGTGAACAAAATGAATATTTGCTTCATCTGTGGTAAAGAGGAAAATGGTCATGTCACATTGGATGACAAGCTACTTTTGCAGTCAGGAAGACTGAAGATCAAGCCCCGCTTCTAACACATGCAGGTTAAGTGACCCTGAGAAAGTCACTTAACCTCTTGCTGCTCCTAGGTAACCATCTGGGATTCTAAGTTGCCTGCCTACATTAGTAAAGTGAGTTTCCATGTCAGGGATTCTCCAAATTTCAGGTCCTGATTTCAACTCCTTCATACAACACAACACAACATACACATCCCCCCCTTTTTTTAAAAAAAGAAACAATGTTATGGATATAGATCTGTGTAGTAAATAGAATGATGGGTACGGCATCACACCTGGATTGAAATTAGGTCTCTGACACAGACTACTTTTTTTTGGTTTGTCTTAGATCAACATACATACATCATGGGGCACAGTGCTCGGCAGTGAGGCTGCTAAATAAGTGCTTGAATTATGAGTTCCCCAACCCTGGGCAACTCCTTTAGCCTCTATATGCCTCAGGCAAATACCTAGACTTAATTTTTAAGCCATAGATAGGTTTTCATCCTTATTGTTGAATGAAGTTCCCACCACTGGAGTCATCCATGCTTTATTTTTAAGAGAAGCACTTCATAGGATCATAACTTTCAAGTTGGAAGCCATGTCTGAGATCATCTAATCAAACCTCTTCATTTTATACATAAGGAAACTGGGGCTTATGAATATCATAATGGTAATAAGCCTCAGGGGGTGGGATTTGTACCCACTTACTCTACCTTTATTTAGAGTCAGGGTTCTTTCCATTCTAATATGCTTCCTCCCTCCTCAATCACCTAGACACCACTATTCTCTGGGCTCCACATTTCCCATGGATAAAAAACAAAACAAAACACAAGCTTCATCTGTTGTAAGCTTGATTTGATAAACTCTAAAGAAAACAGGTAAAGGACAATAAAGTATATTACTGGAAGAGACACGGAATGGTTCAAAAATCCATCACCCTGCCTCGTGCTAGAATGTTATTTAAAGATTCCCAGAGACATGAAACTCTATTTTGAAAATATCTCCAGAGAAGTAAAGGCCATGGAGTTCAATAGTAACCTCTTGGGAGTATTGAACAACAGTGGCTGTCAATAAATCCTTTCTGCTTTCAACCCTACATAACCTCCATAAAAATCTCTCTGCAACACTTCCTCATGGTGTGGAGGTGACCCTGGATTATTACAGTGTGAGCAAATCTCAGGGTAAAAATTGTATAGAAAAAGACAATGGCCTCAGAAGGATCAAAATGGTAGATGAGTCAAAGAGCAAATGGAAAGATCCATGATGGGTATATGCAGGCTGCCAGATATTACCAGTGATGACTGGTATGCAGGAGACAAGACAGATCACAGCCTCAAGGTTGTGTGTGCCTGGAAAAGGAAAGGAGCAGGATATGCAACAAGGGATATCTGGCAGATAACCCAAATATTACACTGTTACCTACCAAAGATTAGAACGCCCTTAAGAGCCTCCATAGAGGATTGTTTGGAAGGACCTGCACAAGAATCATACAAGATAAGAAAGTAGGGATGAATTGGAGTCTGCACCAATTGAGAGAGTACCCACATTTATTAACCTACCAAGGCTTCAAAGAGTAAATTATAGACCCCTGGTCTCATTACTCAATTCAGCTTGAAAAGACATATTTCAATGTTAACAAATTAATTTCAATAAACATTAATTTGTCTAACTCCTCTATCTATGTATCCCCTTTGCATTATGCTCAGTATTGAGAGAGATACAAAGTTAAATAAATGCATGTCATATGAGAATTGGTTGAAGGAACTGCATTAACCCTGCAGAAGAGAGAACTCTGGGGAGATGTAATAACTGTGTTCATGTATTACAAGGACTCCCATACAAAAGACAGATAGACTTTTAGCCCCAGAATTCATAACCAGGAGCAATCAGTATGATTTTCAAGGGGTGAATTTCAGTTTGCTATCAAGGAAATAGCAAAACAATCAGAGCTATCCAAAAGTCGAATGGGCCACCTGGAGAGGTGTTGAGTTCTCCCTCCCTAGAGATCTTCAGGCAGAGGCTGGGTGATCACTTCTTGGGTATGTTTTGGTGGGGATTCCTTTCAGGTATGAGTTGAAATAGATGGCCACTAAGATCTCTTCCCACTCTCATTCTTTTTAAAATATGTGATTGTAGAAAATAAACTATGGTCCCTCACTCTCATGGAACCCATAATATAGTAGAGGGATATACTATATACTTCAGCTATTACTGTTACTGTTATTTAGTAGTAGTGGTGGTGATGGTGGTAGTGCTGGTGGTGGTAGTAGTGGCAGTGGCAGCAGCAGTGATAGTAGTAATAATGGGGCAGTGAGGTGGCAGAGCGGACAGAGTGCTAGGCCCAAAGTCAGGAAGACTCATCTTTCTGAGTTCAAATCTGGCCTCAAACACTTACTAGCTGTGTGACCCTGGGCAGGTAACTTAATCCCATTTGCCTCAGTTTCCTCATCTGTAAAATGAGCTGGAGAAGGAAGGGAACAAGTTCAAGCCATTTTTCAGTCCCCCTTACAGTTTGAGAGAACAAGATATTATTCTGTCTAGTACTTATAGGTCTTACCCTAGTATTCAGCTTTGACAACATCCCAGGCGATTACCTGACCCACAGAACAGTAATGCTGCAATGGGATGATCATTTCCATCATTCTGGAGGCTACACCTCTTTTAATGTAGAATCAGATGGCACTGGCTTCTTTGACTGTCATGTCACTGTTGATTCCAATTGAGTTGGCAGCCCATTACAACACCAAGACATTTGTGTTCACATTGTTTCTTCCTGTTTCAGTACTTGTGCAGTAGATGTTTTTTAAATTAAATGTAAAACTAAATTTACCCCAAGGGCACTTTGCCCTGATGAAAAAATCTGAAATATGACATTCAGTTCTGGGCATCCTATTTTATTGATAAATTGGAGCTGTTCCAGAGGAAGGATGTTTAGGTGACTAGAAACCATACCCTGTGAATATCAGTTGTAGGAAGTAGAAATGATTAGCCTAAGGAAGAAAAATTGGGAGAGTTGCCCAAGCATAGTGACCAGCACATAGTAGGTACTTAATAAATGCTTATGAATTAAATTAACTTGTTGATATATTCAAGTATATGAACAGCTGTCATGTGAAAGAAATATGAGCCTTGTTTTACTTGATTCCAGGAAGAAGAAATGAGACCAAGGAATTCTGAAGAAGAAGAGAAGTTAAGATGTCATCAAAGAATTGAGAGACAGAAGAGAATGTGGGTTGGTCATGTTTAAGATGGAGAGATGAGAAGTGGGCAGCCTGGAAACCAAACATGGCCTCCAAAGCATTGGATGTGGACCCTATAGAGAACTTCTGGGAGGCCATGTGTAGGAATCACACAGGAAAGGGAGGCATGAATGGGTTAGGATATGCATTGGACTATAGATCCATTTGAGTATATAATTTGCAGAGACATAATTTGGCTCCAAGTAAGGAAAAACTTCCTCATATTAGAACTGACTACAGTTGGAATGGGCTTTCTCAGGAGGAAATGCGCTCTCTGTTGCTGAAGTTCTTCAACGAAGACTGGCTGGTAGATCACTCATTAGGAGGGTTGTGGGAATGATCCATGTTTAGATGAGTGCTAGAGTATGGGGCCTCTGACAATGCTTCTAGTCCTAAGGGACTATGGGGCTTGTTAACCTTCAGATTCTTAAATGAAAAAAAGCACTGACTCTGGGGTCAGAGGACCTGGGTTCAAATTCCAGCTTGATATTTACTATCTGTGTGACCTTGGGCAAATCAATTCATAGGATAATAGATTTGGAGCTCAAAGAGATGTTACTACTTGGACCTCATTGTCTTCATCTGTAAAGTGAGGGGTTTGGACTATGTGACCTCTGAAATCTCTTTTAGCTCTAGATCTCTGATCATACCACTTTGAGAATGTCACAGCCTCTCTGGGCCTCAGTTATCTCAAATATAAACTGAAGGGGTTGGACTAGATGACCTCTGAGGTCCCTTCCACTTCTAGAATTATAATCATGTAAGTATTTGGTATATTTTCATTACTTCTTCTGCCTAATAAGACAGTAAAATATCTATTGTCTTTTCCCCTTAATTATGAAAGAAATTGTGAACACTAAATATAAAGATATTCTTTAGAGTTAATCTTATGAAAAAACATAAATGCTAAGATAAATCAATAATGACTTTACTTCTTATCAATTTATACTCGTGTAACAGCATTTTCTAATTGTAATCTAGGTTCTGGTTAGAATCTAACCTTAATCGCTCACCTACAATCTTTTCTTGGCGTCAAACCCTTGCAAAACAAAACTCAAAAAGCTAGATTTTTACCCACTTTGAACCACTGAATTTCAGAGCTATAAGGGACATTTGATACTAATTCTACCACCTTTCCATTTTATGGATGAGGGAACTGAGACCCAGAGAGATGAAGTACCCATATCAAGGTAACATAGCTACTTGGTGGGAGAGCTACACCTAGAAGCTACTTTAAATCTACAAGTTGGACCAGATAACATTGAATGCTCCTTCCCAGTTCTAAAAATCTATACTTCTGCTTCCTGGATCTCAGACCAGCTTTCCTATTGTCACCTGCTTCTACCATTACCTTTTTTGTAAAGGGGTAGGGTACCTGCTTCCTGGATTCTTGAAAAGTTTCTGCTTGCTTCTTCCTTCTTTCTTCACTCAGTTTTCTCCTCTTTGCTGCCTCCTGCTATCTCCATGCCTGCTCCCCCACTGGAACCAGTAAAAGAATAACAAAACGAAACAAAAACAACTCGCACTCATGTGCCCATTGTGCACATCTTAGAAAGGAGTACAACCTCCTACCTCTTCTCATTTGCTCTGTAGATTGGGGTGCTCATTTAATCTTCACGTGATTCTAGTCTAGCTAATTAACAAATATGATTATCTGGTGGCCCCTCCTAACCTTGGCAACCAGCGTCTTCAGAAACAGCCTTAGATAGTTTAAAGTAATGAACCTTTGCAATAGCAGAAGAAATTGAATTGAAAATAAGTGAGTTTCATCACACCTGTAGTGAATAGATTTTTTTTTATTTTTATAATCTGAATATCATACGCTCAGAAATCAAGAGCATTAGTTTTGTTATACTGTATTAAGAACATTTGGGTGTATTCCTTTGTGCTATATAACCAAGATTTGAGGCATGTTTTTATTTTTCTATGAAAAGCAGTATTGCATATGGAGGAAAGGGGGCATTGTATTGGTAAGTGGGCCAGCCAGGTAGCCCATTAGATAGAGTCCAAGGTCTGAAGTCAGGAAGTCTTATCTCCCTGGGTTAAAATCTGGCCTCAGACACTTAGTAAGTATTTGGGCAAGTCACTTAACCTTTTTTGCCTCAGTTTCCTCATCTGTAAAAGGAGCTAGAGAAGGAAATGGCAAACTACTCCAGTATCTTTCATGAGAAAACCCCAAATGGGGTCACCAAGAGTTGGATATGACTGAATAACAAAAACACCCCCCTCTACTTGTTTATATACCTTGGGCAAGTCAATTAACTCTGCTTCAGTGTCCTCATCTGTAAAATGAGCTGGAGAAGGAAATGGTAAAGCATTTAGTGTCTTTGCCAAGAAAATCACAAATGGGGTCATGAAGAGTCAGAAACAACTGAAAAATGACCGAACACACACACACACACACACACACACACACACACACACACACACACACACACACACGGGTCTGTCTAGATGTGACTCTCAAGGAAGCATGAATAGACATCTGTAGAGTTTCCTCTGTATGCCCTTATCCAAGGGAAATTTTTATTCCTTCCAGAAGAGGAGCAAGAGATTAGGGTCATGAGGCTGTTTGCTCTGCTCCCCTCAGAAAGGGGTGGCTGAACTAAAATTCTACCTACATGGCCCCCTAAATGTTAAATTTTTAGCTTCAAGATGTGCTCCTGGTCACTTTCCCTTAGTGGGGAAGAGTGCCTCAATTTTATATGGCCAAGGCTTGACTCCCTTCACACCAAATGTCAGTTACACAAAGACCATACCTAGTTAACAGCAAATAAATCAATTTATTAGCCAATAGCAAAAGAAAATCATAGAAGTTATACTTATGAGAACTTACCAGACAATACGGAGTGAATCCTCCTCCCACCACCTCTAAACAATTCTTACTTTCCTTCAAAGTACAGTTCAGTTACCACCTCCTTGTAGTCCTTTCTCAATCTCATCCTTTCTCTCCACCACTCTCATTCCAGTTATTATTTCTCCCTTTTTGGAATTATATTGCATCATTTTGCATCACATCACAGCTACATGCATGTTTTATCACATTATCCCAATAGAAAGCGAGCACCTTGTGGACAGGAACTATTGGTTTTTTTTTTAACTTTTTTAATCTCAGCACCTAGCTCTGTGCCTGGCATGCAGTAAACACTTAATAAACATTTGTTGAGTATGTTGTGTTGTTAACTATGAAAAAAGACTTACAAATTTAAAATATGTAACATCAAGGTTGAAATGAGAACTTTTTGATGTATCAGTGGAACACTTTTGTCATCCCTACTGCTCCTGCCCAGCCTCAGCTCACCTCTGTCATAGCTCTTGACACTATTCCTACAAGACCTTGTCTGCCTTTGTTTTGATCACGTTGCCTACTCTTGCTTCCATTCATGGCCAACTGTCCATATATATCCGGACCTTTCGAGGCTTCTTCTTGCACTAGAACTCTCAGTGAGGCATAGAATCCAATCCTATTGAGATCACATGATTATGTTGATGTGTTTCCAGAAAACCTTCATCTCAGGAAGGTTGATATCTTGAGACTGCTGTCAAAAAGTTCAGGAGTTCTTGATATGGACTGTGTGTCTTACTACTTAGGCACATCCCTATATACCATTCATGTAGTGGGAACCTAGGAACTCTCAAAATCAATTGCTTCCTCAGATGATCTTTCCATTCCTCAGACAATGGAGAGTCACCAAAGGCAAACCTGTCTAGATCCAGCCTTCCTTTGGAGGAGATGAACTCTGTCACCATCGGCCTTTATCTTATTGTAAGCTTCCACACAGGAAGGTTCCTCAGTGGCCTGCATGTGCTCTCCACTCATAACCTTCCATCTCCTGTGTCTGTGTCTATCACATATTGTCCCTGATGCCATAAAAAATCTCCCTCTGGATCTCAGAACCCTCTTCTCTCTTATGGAGCCTTGCAATCTGCCCTATATCTATATCCTCAGGAGCAATGAGCCTCTCCTTTCTTCCAGCTCTGAACTTTTCTTCATATGTTGCCTTTCTTAATAATCATTTGGGATCAATCACGGCAAGACACTATATGAGCAATCCTCATTGTTACTGTTGCATGAGGTCTTCTCAGTGTAGATGGAAAGAGCAAAGTAATAATTGGTTGGCCTGGGCTTATGGCCTTTGAGTTAAAGGGTAGTCCTCATCCCTTACACTTTATCTCTTTCCCAATGTTCATTGGAATTTCTAATAGTTTTCTGATAGATTTCTGATAGATTCTTATTCCTCTCTTGAATATACCCACTACACATCTACCCATCTAGGTCAGTTGTAATAGAAAAATTCTGTTTTAACTTGTTTTTCTCAGAGTAAGATACATTGAACTTTGATCCCAAGATCTTTGCACTTATGATTGGAGTTCTCTGATTCGTCTCCCAGGAGTTTTGACTAGGAGACAAATTTAACAATATCCTTTAACATTGTCTAGTTAAACTGAAGGTCTCTCTTGGTCTTCAGATCCCATATCTGAGATATCCTGGGGTCCCCTGAGGCTATTTTGTGTTGTTTCTGATCTCTTTCCTTCCCTTGACTATCTTCATCTCCATTTTCCTGACCAGGCATATTATCTCTAAATAACTAGAAGATTGTCTTGATTTCTCATTCATCAGTAAGTATGTTATCCAAGAGCCCCTTCAATCACCACTCTCTGGAGCAGCTTTTCCAAATTTAACATGAAGTCAGACTCTTTTATTCCTTTCTTTTGGGAGTGGGGTGGGGGTGGTTTTTGATATTGCAAATATCCTGACCACTCTCCATACCACCTAATTAACTATCCATCATCTGCAGACACTTGAATACTATAATCTTGTGGTGCTATTTTTCACAAATATATCGGGTCAAAAGCAGGTCCACTAAGGTCCTCCATGAATTTGCACATTTCTCCTCATCATTTTCCTTTCAATCTTTTATTCCTTTGAAGGGATAAACTAACTTTTTAAAATAAATTTTTCACTTGAAATCTATTTTCTCTGACATTTCTCATGCAATCAGACAAGAAATCCTTGTAACACAATATGTATACTCACACACACACACATATACTCAAAAGCGAAATAAATTCTTCATTGGCTTTGTTCAAAAAACGTCTCATTCTTTGCATTGTCTCATTTCTCTGTCAGAAGGTGGATGGGATTCTCCTCTGGAATCATGGATGGTTACTGAGTTGATTAGAGTTCTTCTTACAGCTTTCAAAGTTAGTTGTTTTTATAGTATTGTTATTATTTTAGAAATTATTCTCCTGGCTCTGATTATTTCATTCATCCCCAACATGTGTTATTCAAGATTGAAGTGTTCATCTTGTCTTGGCAATGATGCCACTGCCACCACCCCTCTGCCCCTATATCATCTACTGTAATTGTACTGGTATAGTCTGTCCTATATGACTACTTTAACTATGACCACCAATGTCATTGTCTTCTGAAAAAGGTATTGCTCCCCCACCCCTTTTGTGATCAAGTCTTTTATGTTGTCTATATCATCACTTTTTTCATCATGAAGACTTCATAAACTGAAAGTGGAAAGCTGGGCATAAATATTATATACACAAATATGTAAATTACTGCCAAGAAAACCCCAACTGGCATCACAAAGTCAGATACAACTGAAAAATGACTGAACAACAACAGGCGCTTAATAAATGCTTGTTGATTGGTTGACCAGTTGATAGCATTCTACACATGAGGGAAAGCCTATAAAATTGCTGAACAATGGCAATTCAATAATGTCACTTCAGATCTGATGTCTAAGTAAGTAAAAATACATGATCTAGTATGTGTTACAAAAGCAATAAGACTTTTGGAACTTAAAATCAAGTTGTTAAGAATATGCCCTGAAATTAGTTTTAAAAATTCTCTTCAAACAAAGAGCCATCTTTTAAAAGAGATTTTCATAGTCACATTATTTGAGATTTCAAAAAATTGGAAGTAACCAAGATGTCTAACAATAGGGGACTGGTTATCAAAGCACATTAATCATAGCACATTAATATAATGGAATCATATTACATTCAGCTACAATTCAACTAAGACTGACAAGTATGAGAAATACAAAGCAATCTGGAAAGACCTTTATGAAATAATGCAAAGTGGGGAAAAAAAGAATACAAGGAAAAGTGAATGGGAATGAATGAACAAAGAATGATGATGGAGACATAGAGGGAGTGACTTTAAAGGATATTATGACATTTTATGCATTGAAATTAATTAATTTACATGTAAATTGTTACTAAGCAAGTGAAATTAGGTGTGTTGATGTTTAATAAATTTATATTAATCCTTTAAAAAGTAACTTCAATCCAATTAAAAAGAGCACTTTGACACAGATGTGCTCTATTTCTCTGAAGTTACTTCTGCACAAGCTAACTTCAGCAATAAACAAACAAAAAACAAAAAGCAATAACATCTTGACAATTTCACACGGTGGTACAGTACTTACTTGGATACTCTTGCCTGTCCTGGGAAGAGAGCTTGCACTGGAAAACTGCTGTTAAATTATAGATGAAGCTTTGAGAGAAAAAACGTATTAAAAAATTCAATGTAGCCTACCAGTGGAGGGTACTAATATAAACATATTACAGTGTATGATGCTGAGGGTGCTGGTGTAAGCAATTTGTGCTTTGAAATATCAATGTAAACCAGTCTTCCCCCAACCCTTGCACTTCTGACACAAATCTTAAATGATTTCCTGCAATACTAGAACAGGTAACTTGATCTTGACCCAATTTTCCATAAATGGCTGTAATCAACTCATACCTCTCTTGGACCAGCCCTCATAAAATGTAAAACCAGATCCTAAAAACTCAGAAATATAGGTCTCAAGCCCCTGCATCACTGTGGTTCTTTGAGAAAGTCAGTTGTGCAAATCATATCCAAACCAATGTAAGACTCAATGAACTCACTAAGCAAGAACCAACAATCCAATTGCAAAAAGTATTTCATTAAAGTATAAAAACAATGTAAATGTAAAGAAGAAACTGGGTAGTAGAATCATTATCTGCCTTCATCCACAAACGAGGAGGAGGAGGAGAAAGAGGAGGAGGAAAGGAAGGTTGGAAGGAAAGGTGGGAGAGAGGGACAGAGAAAAGGTGGGAAGGAATGAAGGAATGTTTAGAGAAAATATTACTTAGAAGGAACACATGTATTTGCAAGGGGGGTGGTGTCATGTAAAATAGAAATTAGATTTTTTTCTGCTTAGCCATAGACAACAAAACTGGTACCAAAAGACAGAAGCAACATGGAGGCAGATTCCCTATAAATTAGAGCTATCCCAAGAATAAGCGACCTTGGAAGGTTCTTCACACTGGAGGAATTCCATTGGAGACTGGATGATTACTTTTTGGGAACCAGTCAACAAGTCAAACCACAAGCATTTATTAAGTGCTTATTCTGTGCTAGGGACTGTGCTAAATGCTGGGGATACAAATATAAGGGGCAAGATGGCCCGTACCCTTGAGGAGCTTACATGCTAATGGGGTAAGACAACATATAAAAGGAAGCCGAAACTAGAGGTGAGGTAGGAACCAAAGGAATTCAGCTAAGGGGAATGGTAGAGAAAACCGGGGGCACAGCCTAGACAGAAATTAGGACATGGCTGGCCTGGGTTCCCTCCTTAAAGGGAAGTTCTGGAAGAAACCATCCAAGCAAAAGGAATGCCAAAGGGACAGAATGGAAGTTGGCTTGCCTGTACCCTTCCTCAAAATGGAGGTTTGGGAGGAAATGACCAATTGGAACAGTTCACAAGCAGCAGGATCTTCCAGAGAGAGAAGGCAGCTTAGTCATGGTGGCAAAGTTCAGAGAGTCCAAAGCAGAGTCAGGAGGTGAACAGAGAAAGTGTTCAGGTATTAAATATAGGGTGACCTGGATTATTTATAAGGTCCTAAATCCAGTTCTGAGATTTGATGCTTCTATAAACCTTAAAGATAATCGAAACTCTCAATGCTACAATTTCTTTATCCAAAAGAGTTTTTTAAATAATACTTGAACTACTTACCTCACAGGGCTGCTGTGGGGAAATATTTTGCAAATTTTAGGACAGTTATAAATTATTATTAATATTAATAACATTACAGATGAGAGGCTCATAAAGGCAAAATGACTTGACTTTTGGGGATCTATTATCCCATTTATATTGTGGCATTTCATTTCCAAAGTAATATTTAACAGAAGAGGAAATCCTGTAAGTTTGTGTTACCCAGTAAGAGGGTAACATAAGGTGTCAACCCTTATATTAATAAAGTTAAAATAAATTACCTAGAAATTTTCACTAACCAATAAATCAGCAAGTTACAATGATTTACCATGGGAGTAATGATACTCTATATCATTTTAAGCACAGCTCACCTTCTTAATTACAGACACTCCTGAGACTTGCAAAAATTGTTACAATAATAGCCTGCCATTAATTCTTCAGAAATGTGGCTTTCCTGAACAGCACCCACAAGGTAAATTCTGTTGCCAGGTTAATACATGAGATTAGTATTTAATGTTTCCTTAATTTTGAGTCAAATTGCATGGAACCACTAAAATTTCTGCTTGGCATTTATGATGGTTCCTGGTCATTCTGTTCTTTTTCTTTCATAACTTGATGGAATAAGTGACATTCAATGATTGAGAAAAATCAGTGATACTGACAAGAGTTGGTCATACCAAAGACAGGAGCTTCCTCAAATAACTGGGCTCCTAAGGAAAACTCTCATTTACTATATGCCTTGGTCTCATCTCCCCTTTCCTATTTACTGAACTGCCTTGTCTATGATAAGCTCATTCTCCATCATGGCACCTAGAGGGAAGAGCCTCAACAAGGTGAGCTTGAGTGTAGGCCTCTGGCTCCCTCTTCTGCTTAATGTTCATTATTTGAGCATACAGTCCTCTTCAAGAACGAAGGACAAACAACAGCAACATCTGAGCATAGATATCAGCATAGATATCAAAGGTGATCTCAGATAGGAGATAGAATGAGACCTTATGAGGTCAAGAGGTTCAGAGACACTGAGTCCATTTGGTCCAAACTATCTGGGGGCAAAGGGAATTTCTGCATTAAAGAAGATATTCATGTCAATTGTGGAAAGAGCCCAACACTTGACTTGGGAGTATGATAAATTTGCTCAGGGTCACAAAATCAGTAACATGTCAGATGATGGGACTTGAACTTAGGTCTTCCTGACTCTGAGGCCAGATCCCGTCCACTCTACCATAGCACCTCTCAAATAGGGTGGGAATGGCTTTATAGTTATCTTATTTTCAGCATTGAATACCATACCTGGTACACAGTAGGTGCTTAGTAAGTGCATTGATGATTATTTAATTTGATCCCCTTAACAATGCTGTGAAGTGGTACTATTATTATTTTATCACACTCATCTCAATTCATCAAATTCTACCTACTTCTCCTGGTCTATCACTTTGGGGTCCTCCTCTCCTCATTAGTGACACCATCCCCAGGACCAGTATTGTAGGAAGGAGTTCAATCATTCTTCACCTCACTCTTGCCTCCCTTTTCTCTTTGCCTACAGTTTTGCCTCCTTCCTTTTCCCACTCCTATATATGTCTTCCCCCATTAGAATGTCAGCTCCATGAGGGTAAAGGCTATCTTGATTACTTATCTCTAGCCCTTAGCATAGTACTCGGTACATAGTAAGTGCTTGATTATTATTACTTAAAATAATAATTAAAATAATATATATTATTATTATTTATAACTTAATATTACTTATAATAACAACTATTATTACTTATAATGATAACTGTTATTATAATGACTATTATTTGTATCTAGAAATATTGTTTCTTATAATAACAACTATTATTACTTATAACAATTATTATTATTTCTTGCTTTCTCATCTTTCTTTGACTATCAGTCTATCTGATAAGGAACCTGAGATTCAGAGAAGCTTAGTAACTTGCCCAGAGTCACACAGCTAGTAAGTGTCTGAGGCAGGATTTTGAACCCAAATCTTCCTCATTAGAGGGCAACTAGATGGCATAGGTGATAGAGCACTGGGCTTAGAGTCAGGAAGACTCATCTTCATGAGTTCAAATCTGGCCTCAGGCACTTACTAGCTGTGTGACCCTGAGCAAGTCACTTCACCCTGTTTGCTTCAGTTTCCTCATCTATAAAATAAGCTGGAGAAGGAAATGGAAAACTACTCCTGTATCTTTGAAAAGAAAACCCCAAGTAGAGTCATGAAGAGTCAGAGACGACTGAAACAACTAAACAAAAACAACAGACTTCATGACCAGTGTTCTATTCACTTTGCCACTCATCATATTTTCATATTTATTCTGCCTCTCATCCACTTCCTAAATTGTACGCTTTCCTCTTCTGCCCCCTTTGAGATATATATGTATATGTATATGTCTCTCTCTCTATGTATATACACACACATACATATATACATACATATATGTATATATTTCAGTTATTGCTTTTGTTGAGTCATTTTTAGTCGTGTCAAATCTTTGTCACCCCATTTGGGGCTTTCTTGGCAAAGATACAGGAATGGGTTGCCATTTCCTTCTCCAGCTAATTTTACAAATGAAGCAAACAGAGTTAAGTGACTTGTCCAGGATCGTATAGCTAGTGCCTGAGATCAGATTTGAACTCAGGAAGCTGAGTCTTCCAGGCCCAGCACCCTATCCCTGGCACCACCAAGCTGCCCCCTCAATATCTATACCACATCTAAAATAGGATATCATGGAGAATATGCTACCCCTTCCCCTCAGACATCTTACAACACTGAAAAGTCAGTGTGATACAGTAGAAAGAGATCCGTGACTTGTTTTTGAAGTCCAGCTTGGCCCCTTGTGGCTTTGACTTACCACTTAACTAAACTGGGCATCATCTGTAAGAAAATCATCCCTGTGCTACCTAAGCCATAGGGTTGTTGCGAGGATCAAATGAGATGCTGTATATGAGGCACCATAGAAACATAAGATACTATTATTAAGCTATTACTCTCTCTGCAGGGAAGATCCACTTTAAAAATCATGAAATGGCTTCAATACTCTTTAACAACCAAGAAATCTTGGTGACTTGAGTGTTGCTGACTGCTAACACTGGTCAATTATGGATTTGAATTTTTTGAAAAAGAAAAAAAAAAACAACAACGAAATCAATTCTGAGATTTTTAGGTCACCACAGAGCTAGTAAAACACAATGTGACCTTAAGAGACTCTGCATGGAAGTCATGGTATTAAAAGAAACTATCGTGTTGTTTGTAAAGCCTCATTCAGAGTAATCAGAAAAAGAAGCCAAGTAGACCCATTTATCATTGTGACCATGGAATTTGTAGGTGAGATTCTCTGAAGGGAGAAGATGCCATTGATTAAGTTAAGACAAAGTGTAATGGATGATAGTTCTTCTCCAGTCCAATAAATCAAAAGAGCCATCGTAGGCTAACAGAAATCATTTGTAAATTAAAACCTAGAGCACTGACTATGCTGACATTTTAAACTGAATACAGCAAGAAAAGCCTCCATTGGGGATGGTGGGGGAAGTGAAACTGAAATGGCCCAGAGAGATCAAGCAGTCTTGATTGGTGACCAGGAAAGGAAACCACCCATTGAGTTCCCTCCGTGCCGGACTCTAATAAATCCTGGTTACATTTAATTGTGGAACACGGAGAAGGGTCGCTGGACTCAATTACAACGATGAGATTGACAGGCTAAAGTGGCCAGGGATATTAAGATACCTCTGTATAAATGCAGTTCCACTGGGAGAATTGGATACAGTTGGAAAATCAAGCCGCATCTGGAAGATTAAAATGGAGGGTTTTTAGATAAAGTTTCCACACAATTTTTTGGCTTTTTTCTTAGTATCAAAAGGACTTTTTTTTCCTTTAATGCAGAAGGAAAACCACATGGGTAGATAAATTATAAAGTTTTGGCATTTTTTTATGGAAATTATGTGTCAGTGGTCCATATTCAGTGGGGGTATATCTTGGATAATCTGATTCATCGTCCTCAGCCAGTTGCTTGGGAACAGTTAAGGTCCCCTAAATTTAGTTCACAAATTACTATCCGATAAACCAGAAACTATATGTTGAAAAAGTAAAATATTTAATTGAGATAAAATTATACAATTAAGCATCTGAATAAATGAATGAATAAAAAAACAAGTACTTGTGAAATACTTCATTAACAAAGATTCTTAATCTTTTGGGTTTCATGGACCCCTTTGGCAGTCTGGTGAAGTCTATGTACCCCTTCTCAGAAAAATAATTACAAATGCATAAAATAGAGTACGTATGATTGCAAAGGGAACCAATTACATTGAAATACAGTTATCAAATTTTTTAAGTTCGTAGAATCCAGGTCAAGAACCTTGACTTACTATGGGCCAAGCAACATACTCTTCCTGAGTCATTGAAGTCCAATGGCAAAGACAAAAGTCAAGATGACTGGAGATGCCCAGAATATAGTGAATGACCTTGGCATCTTCCATGTCTAACCAAACTCTAAGCTCTCCACCACACTTGCTTCAGCTACCTTCATGGACATTGGAACAAATTATTCTTATCTACCCATTCTGCCGGGGAAGTCTTCACATTTGGGGTAGACATTCCGTAACTCAACAACAGGTTTGAGACCTATTGCTTACCCTCAAACTAACAGCCAATCTGCCAATATAGGCTGCTGCACATGCTACAGCTTTTTGGAACCACAGGTAAGAGTCGGCTGAAGGTGGATGCCAAAGGTGATTAAGCAGCCCTGAAAAGGACTCAGCAATCCCTACACCAGAGGGGTTAGTCCCTCCCTGAACACACCATATACCCTTGTCCATGAGTACAGACAGCCCTGCCATTACTAATCAAACACTGCTACTTGTAGCATTTTCTGCCCAAACTCATTGTCTACATCTCCACACAGTTCTCTGCCAGGTTTGTCCCCTCCTCTGAACACGACAGCCAATCACAGCCTCCATCTTTCTCCTTTCTCCACTGTGCCCAATGTACAACCACCTTCCACTAAGGCATACTTTGTCACAGGAATTTATGTTCTGGGAATTTCAATTAAGCCTGTTCTTGGGGCCCAGAACCACATGGGAAATGTACTTTTCTTCTTATCTACCCTGTGACATCATTGGTCCTCTTAAAAAATGAAGACTCATCAACAATGACAACAGGTGCCTCTGTTTTATTTGTTAGATGCAAAGTAGCATGGGGTTTTGTGGGTGCTGGGCACTGGGTAAAAAAAGCATGTTCCCACTAATAGTATGATTTCTGGGTAATGAAAAAAAACCTGAGGGTTTTGTATTTTTCCTGCTAGAAATTCATAAGGTCAACCGAGGAAAATTGAGAAAGTGAATTGTCATTACTACATGCTACTAAAAAGGGTATTTGGAGAGAAAGGTCACAAAAGGACAAAATGGTGCATACTATATCATTGCCTGACACAAAGCTTCATGAAAGAAAATATTTTCTTAGGACTGGAACTGTGGAATGGCAGGCCTGGCATTAGCACTAAATCGGTTCTATTGGTGGCAGTGCTTTGTTTGTTTGTTTCTCAGAAAAGCTATGTACTGTCCATATTTTTCTATCACGGTTTCACAAAGTTTTTAGGAAATCAGTAAAATAGTAATATGTTTTATAAATCCTCTTCCATGTTTTCCTTTCTTAAAAATTTGTCTTTTATCCTCCATCTTATCGATCATTTCTTTTATTCTCTGCATCCGATAGCCCTCCAAGTCCAATCTCCCTTTTACATTTTTTTTTTTTGCTGCTGAGAAAACATCCTTGAAGTTTGTTAGAGTCTGGCAGGAGGAGAAAATAGAACAAAAAGAACCTGAGGGTATTGAGTGATTTATAATTTTGGCAATTGGCAGCATTCGGAGTTGTACTAATCAGATGTGCTCCATATAATGAGACTTTATTTTGGGTTATGAGCCCTCACCCTAAACACAAGAAGATTGGAATTCCTGCCCATTTGAGGGTGAGTCAGGCAGTTGAAAACAGTCCCATTCCTATTCTGTCCTGGCCTTGACCCTCCAGCCCAGGAAGACTCTTTGTTCTAAGAATCTGCTAAGCTAGAAAACAAAAGGTCAAAACACAGTCTCCTAATCTCCTTTGTTCTCCAGGCCATTCTAGGTAAACCTGGTCTTGATACTGAATTATTTGATTATCTGAATGCTCTTCATGTACCAAGTCCCAATCTGTTTTGTTCGCTTGACAGGGAAACAGTGGAGGGCAAATCCAATGTGATTAAGCTGCGACAGAGTGGCTAAAAGGGCTGAGGTAAGGTCAGGGGGAGGATTTAGGGAAGCATTGTACCCAGAATGGTGGAGGTGAAGGCCTTGCTGTACTTTGCCAGCCCTGGTCAGAGACCATCTGAAGTACTTGGGTTCTGGTCCAAATGTTACGTTTTAGGAAGGGTATTGACAAATAGAAATGCATTCAGGGGGTCTGGAACAGGATGATGAGAAGACTGAAAACCATGCTTCCAAAGCTTTGTTGAAGGTATTCAATGCTGTTTACTCGGGAGAAGCGAAGGTGAAGGGAAGGTATGATTACTGTCTTTAAGTAACTGTTCATATTATTCCATTTCATAGGCAATATGTTCCAGCTGAACTAGAATATTACCTGTTCCCAGAACTCAACATGCCCTTTGTCATCTCTGTACCTTGGCACAGACTGTCCTACAAGCTTGGAATGAATGAATAAATAAATCAAAAGCATTTATTAAGGATTTCCTATGTTCTATCTACCCATCACTGCCCCCTTAGGACTTTTCATTTGCTTAGCAGATGAATGTTCTTTGTGTTTTCTCCTCAGCTAGAATCTGAGGTCTTTGAGAGAGACTGACTCAATTTTTTCTGACTCAATTTCTTTTTTTTCATAGATCCAACATTTACCAAAGTGCATGGCACGTAGTAAATGAATACTTGATGAATAATTTTTCATCTGTCCACTCTTCCTTCTATCCATCCTCTCTCCATCCATCCACTCTTCCATCCTTCCAACCATACATCCACCCATCCTAATTCTACTAAGTGCTGGGAACATAAATACCAAATCTACTCTTTCCTCATCTCTAGCTTTCCTCAAAGTTCAGTTTAGGTGTTAACTTTTCTGTGTGGAGCACTGCCTAATCCTTATTCCTTTCCAGGCTGCTCTTTGAATCTTCATTGCAATGCCCCAGAAATCTCTCCAGCCCGGGAGTTCACTTCAGCCCTGGAATTCACACATTGGAAATAGCCTTCAACCCTGCAACCTCTGCCAGAAGCTCCATTTAAGGACACCCAGACCAGCCAGGCTGTGCCTGACAACAGTGAGCATTATATAAAAGTTAGCTATTACTACTGCTGTTGCTGCTGCTGCTACTACTCCCACTATTTCTGCTACTACTACTGCTACAGTATCTTTCATAAATATTACGCTTTGCAAAATGTTTCACAAACATTATTTCTCTTTATCCTCACAACAACCCTGAGAATAGATGCTATCATTATCCCTATTTGACAAATGAGGAAAGTGAGGCAGGCAGAGGTTAGGTGACTTGCAGAGTCACATGGCTAGTAAAGGTCTAGGGCTAGATTTGAACTCAGGTCTTCCTGACCACAATAGCCAATGTGCCACCTAGCCACCAGTAACTATATGGCATGTATAAGTTACAACCTTTCTTAGCTTCAGCTTTATCATCTGTTTAATGGCAATAATGACAACATTTATCTCAGACATGTTGTAAGGACCAATATATGTAAAGTGTGTGTGTGTGTGTGTGTGTGTGTGTGTAAAATATATATGTAAAGTCTTTTGCAAACTTTAAAGGCCTTTATAAATGTCAACTAGTATAAATATTATTCAATGCCGGTTGACACTGGCAGGACTTGGGTGTGTATGTTGTGGTGGGGAGAGACTACTAAACTTTGTAACACAAAAGAGGTAGTCATCATGAGTCTTCATCAGCCCTCTTCACTGGGAAATCACCCCAGTAATCAAACCTAGCAAGGCGTGGAGCTGCTCCCTGAGCCAGGAACTACTTGTACGAAGTCTGGCTCTAGGGTGTCATGAATCCAGCGAAAATAATCCATTTGGGGATCTCAGGCACAGCCTTAAAGTTATAGGCTGGAGTTTCAGGTCTCTTTATCAGTTAAACTGCCTAGGCTGTATTTTGAATCACCACTTTTCCTGTGCTCCATACTCTTTCTTGCTATTAGAAGATGAGCTCCCATAAGACAGCAGGGGCTATCTTTGCCATTGTATTTGTATCTTAGCACATGACACATACTGAACACAAGATAAGCTCCTAAAAATCATTCATTCATCACAAACTTGGGCTTCTGTTCATTTTGTTTTAACCCACAGTAGCATCTGAATGGAGAGAGAGGAAAGTTGGCATCTACAGACACAACTCAACGGCTCTTCTCCGTTGGTATTCTAGTTGTCACACTTATGAAGCAGACATATCACTCAGGAAAGGAAAGTGTCTAGGTCACTGACAGAATTACCTGTCGGCGGTATAGTAGATAGAGTGCCAGGCCTGGAGTCAGGAAGACTTCTCTTCCTGAGTTCAAGTCTGGCCTCAGATACTCCCTAGCTATGTGACCCTGGGCAAGTCACTTCACCCTGTTTGCCTCAGTTTCCTCAGCTATCAAATGAGCTGGAGAAGAAAATGGAAAACCACTCCAGTCTCTTTGCCAAGAAAACCCCAAATGGAGTCATGGAGTGTTGGACACGCCTGAAAAATGAATGAACATCATCCTTCCTTTGTGCTGAAGACTCACCCAGCTCAATTCCTCTCACATTAGGGATAGGGACCTGGGATTTCACAGACTTTATTGTGTAATTTTGTCTCAATTAAGGGAACTCCCAGTGAGTAGCCTCCCTCCACCAGTGCAGGTCAAGATCTCTGCAACTTAAATTCTTAGTTACCTAAAGAAATAAGAGGTTAAGTGACTTGGATTGGTTTCTCACAACTAGTTTGTGTCAGATGCTGGGCCTGAACCCAGCTCTTGGTTTCTTGGCTCTGAGGTCAGTGCTTGATCCACTATTCACCCTGACTCTCTCTTCCCTCATTATTAAACCCAAGGGGTTGATATTAACACTTGACATTTAGATAGCATTGTTTAAAAGTTTTGCCAGGTACTTGACAAATATTATCACATTTGATATGTTGAAGGCTAATATGATGAATTAAGACTGGTTTTGACCAGTCTTCCACCTGCCAGCAAGAGTCATGACTTGCTGGGGGATAGTGCTTATATCATACTCTCAGGCTTGGTCAATGCGTTGATTCTTTTGCTGAAATGCTATTTCCCCTTCTCTTTTAAAAAGTCTTTATCCCAAAGGATGGCTTGCTTGGTAGGGGAGACAGCAGATATATGTTCAGAAATAAAGGTAATATAAAAATGAAAGATATCACTAAATATAAGAATTTTTTTTAAATGAGAGAATAGTCACGAAGACATGAATTCACACCCCAGCTCAGACACTTTGTGGGTGTGTGACCTTGGCCAAATTACTAAATTTTCCTATGCTTTCCTTTTCTCATCTGTAAAACAAGGGGATTGGCCTCATTAGCCTCTAAGTTCCATTCCAGCTCTAAATATCTGAGCCTAGAAAAAGAAATCATCACCTTTCTCTTCTCTCATTAAACACCATCTTTAAATTTCTTATCTATAGGGTAGAATGACACAATTACTTGGGAAACAACGTCCCCTGTCCCCCTCCTTTCTGTAGCTCTGCTGGGTTCCCTTGTTCACTCATGATGTTAACATAACCTCACCTGAAAAGGCAAACTATTGTACTTAAATTACCAGTAAACACAATACCTAGCAGTTATTTTCCTTTTAGGTTCTTTGAGAGTGGAAAATTACTCCTTTCTGATTGGAAAATATAGTCACAGTAGTTCATTCTGTTGATATAGAATTGCACCTACATGGCTGTAATCCCTTTGTTCGATTCTGCTATGTGGATGGAAGGCAGGCAAAGCGAGGGGCAGCTCTTAGCTAGGTGGGTTGGAGAAGAAATGCATCTTTGTTCTCGTCTTGCTGCCACGGCTGCCCTCAACAACACGTCCTTGTGTAAATGGAGAGAGGGAAATTCCGAGACATAAGTTAGAGTTTCTGTTGTAAAGGAAGCTCTGGGGAAGGGGATTTTATATTCAAGGAAAGTTATGTCTCTGGTTTTAGGGTTGTGTGTGTGGGGTGGGGGAGAGAGGGAGGAAGGTAGGGAGGGAGGGAGGGAGAGACAGAGAGACAGACAGACAGAGAAAGGGAGAGGGAGAGGGAGAGAGCACTACCATGCACATGAGAAAGAGACTGAGACAAAGAGGACAAAGATAGAGTCAGAGCAACAAAGAGGAGACAGAGGCAGAGAGAAGAGAGAGGTAGAGGCAGGGAGAGACAGAGAGGAGAGAGACAGAGAAAAGAAGAGACAGAGAGGAGAGAGACAAAGAGAAAGAGTCAGAGATCAAGAGAGGGAGACAGAGAGAGATGAGAGAGAGGCAAATAGAGAGAGAGAAAGGGGAAGGGAGGTGAGAGGAGAGGAGAAGAAAGGAGAGGAGAGGAGAGGAAGAGGAGAGGAGAGGGATAGGGACAAGGAGAAGGGAAGGGAGAGGGACAGGGAGAGGAGAGGCAGAGAGGGAGAGAGAGGAGGAAAAAGAAAAGGGATGGGAAGAGGGGGAGGAGGAAGAAGGGAAAGGGAAAGGAAAGGGAGAAGGAAAGGGTGGAAAATTACTCCTTTCCTATTGGAAAATGCAGTCACAGTCGTTCATTCTGTTGATATAGAATTGCACCTACATGGCTGTAATCCCTTTGTTCGATTCTGCCATGTGGATGGAAGGCAGGCAAAGCGAGGGACAGCTCTTAGCTAGGTGAGTTGGAGAAGAAATGCATCTTTGTTCTACCCCCCACTGCCACCTCTGCCCTCAACAACACACCGTTGTGCAAATGGAGACCGGGAAATACCGAGCCACAAGTTTCTGCTGTAAAGGAAGCTCTGGGGAAGGGGACTTTATGGTCGAGAAAAGTTAAGTCTCTGGTTTTATGTGGAGGTACAGGGAAGGGGAAGGAGAGGAGGTAGAGAGGGAGGGAGGAAGAAAGAGGGGGAGGGGGACAGGGGCAAGGGCAGAGAGAGGGATAGGAAAGAGGAGACCAAAATAAGAAGCACATGGTCTTTCAGGGAATTTCCTCTCCTCCGTCCATCAGAGGAGCATGGTTCGTAGCTCCTACTCCGCTGCCTAGTAAGAGATGGGTAGAGAGACTGCCTCAAACCCTGCCAATCTGGAGAGGGATGAAGAAAGGGAGTAAAGAGAGAGAAAACTCTGCGGTAGACTTTAGTGTCTTTAAGCCCTGCCCTGTATGTCTAGTTCCTTCAGATCACATGCATTAATGGTATGTTCTTTTTAGTTCCTGTAGATTAGTACTGGACACTCTCCACCCCGATTCCTGGCTTGCAGGAAACCTTACCCTGCTTTCCAAGCTTTCAGATCTGAGAGCCAATGGGGGTGCTCCTCTTCTTGAGGGACAAGTCAGTTTCAAATCAAGGATATTCAACCCTGTTAGCAACAGAAGGGTGAATCTTTAACTCAGTCTTATGGATCATCTCTGTTCACTTTTTCAGAGACCTTATAGCCTGGCTGGAGCTGAGTTGGGAAAGGTAATTCATTCTATATCAAAAAAATGGAAGATAATGAATTGTCGGGTGACAAGGAGATACTCCTAAGCTATAACTGTTCAAAAATTCTATTTACATACAAACTGCTGTGTCCTAAAAATCACCATCTCAGGTACATTGGGCCTGGCCAAATGGCCACAAATTGATCCATTCTTCACATGATTACAGTAATTCTAACTTTCCACAAAGTATCTAGAGGAGAAATAGTCTCTTGAGGGTTGAACTAGAAACCTCAAATATAAACTATGTTGGTGACTTGGCTTGAGTGGAAGATTAGAAATGAGTTTTCCAAGAAGGGTGGAAGACCTTTAAGGACAGGCAAAAGAATTGAGACTTGGAACAATAACCAAGAAGGAGCTATTAGAATTTTTTTTTCAAGGGAATAAGTTGAAGTGTCATAGGAAACTTAGTTTAATGTGTAGGGTATGGGTATAATTTAGAGGAAAAGAAAAAAAAATGGGACCTGCCAAAGTATCTTTGGGACCTGAGGAAAGTCACCTCAATTCTCTTGGTTTGTTTCTTATCTAAAAAATGAAGAAGTTGGACTACATGATTTCAAAGACCCTTCTACCTTGAAGCCTCTATTGTTCTAAAATCTTTTAGCCCCACCCCACTCAATGGTATCCTTTGGCTTTAAGGAAATGAGAGCAGCTGACCAGACTGGGTCTGGGCCGCTTGTAGTGATCAGAATTTGGCTCAAGGACAGTCATTCAGACCCTGGGGTAAACTGGATGATCTACAAGGAGAGATAAACCCTGCAAATGGCAACTCTGGCTTCTTGGCAGACTGTGGGATTTAATTGTGGAAGAGTCTAGAAGTCACAGAGATGCCATTTTGACTGAGTTCCCCTAGATAGCTGCCCATAGTATTAATGTTCATATCATCAGGGAATCAAGGCAGATTGAGATGTCATAGCAAACGACTACCCTGTCTAACCTCCACCTTAGCCAGCCAATGTGGAAAGGAGCCTGAGGGAATTGGCTGGTAGTGATGATACAGTCTAGGCTGCCTGGGGCCCCTTCCTTTAGAGAGAAGAATGGGAATAGGCATCTCAACATCTAAAATCACTGATGAAAGCATGAATGGAGCCTCAGATACCAAAGGAATCCTACCAACTTCTGGGTGTTTCTTAGGAAACTTAAATATGATTGGTGTGTTTGAAAAAAAATGTGTGGGGTCTGTTTGCACAAGATTGAGGTATTTGCAAAGATAATAAGTCCATGTTCTTTCTGAATGCAAAACAGTGTACCCTCTACCTGGTGAAGCCTCTCAGACCTAGTGAGTTTCCTGCATATTTATTGTATGTTGTTTTGCCTCTTAAGAACAAGAACTGAGAAATATGAACAAGAATCAGAGAAAATGATTACCTGGGGAAACTGAGTAATGCATCTTCCCTTGTGTCCTTTTTGTCTTTACCATCAGTGATTTGGATATTATCAATATAACCTATAGTTGGATTTAAGACATATGGGGCTGTGTGAGTAATTAGTCAATAAACATCTATTAAGTGACTATCATATGGCAGGCACTGTGCTAAACACTGGGGATACAAAAAGAGGCAAAGGATGGCCCCTTCCCTCAAGGAACTTACAATCTAATGGAAGATTAATAATAATAATAATAGTAATAATAGCAATAGCTACCATTTATATTGTGCTTTAGGGAAACTAGATGTTATAATAGGTTGAGTGCAGGTCCTGGAGTCAGGAAGACTCATCTTTGTGAGTTCAAATCTGGTCTCAGACACTTACTAGTTGTGTGACCCTGGGCAAGTCACTTAACCCTGTTTGCCTCAGTTTCATAATATTCAAAATGAGCTGGAAAAGGGAATGGCAAATCACTCCAGTATCTTTACCAAGAAAACCCCAAATGGGGTCATGGAGAGTCAGACACGACTGAAACAACTGAACAATATAGTGCTTTAAGTTTTGCAAAGCGCTTTACAGATATTATCTTATTAGATCCTCACAACAATCTTGAGAGTTGGATGCTATCATTATCATCTCCATTTTACAGTTGAGGAAACTGAGGCAGGCAGAGGTTAAGTGACTTGCCCAGGGTTACACAGCTAGTAAGTGTCTGAGGCTGGATTTGAGCTCAGGTCTTCCTGACTCCAGGTCTAATGGTCTATCTACTGTACCACCTAGCTGGCTATGAATAGAATAGGATGGAAATAAAGAGAAATTCTAGGCCTGGACTCACATAGTAACCTCTAATTAAAAAGAGAACTGTTGCTGTTGTTATTACAGAATTCTAATGAAAGGAGAAGGGAAAAACTTTATGAAATGCAACATAAAGAATTGTCGTTGTGGACGACACTGTGAGGTATGTTGTTTAAAACATGTTGTTACAGTGTGTGTGTTTTACAGAGTTCTGATGTTCTAAAGAAAAGGTAAGACTTAGATAAGAATCTTTACTGCACTAGCTGAAAGGAGCTCAGTGACTGAGAGCCTGACATGTGCCCTGGTTTTTTGTCTGAGCACCGGGAAGCCAAAGGATGGGGGACTTGTGTCATGCAGCTGCTTCCTGGAGTCAGAATTAGGAGAGAGATGCCAGGAAGCAGGGCTGCCAACTCCTCCTTGACATATCAAAATCCTGCTTTGTAGAGACAGTGCTGCTGCCTGCAAATATGTCCAAGTCGCCACCATTATTAAAAATCCTTCCAACAGTCCTGACATCCTCTCAGCCTTTAAAAAAAATCTTCCTTCCAATGTGGCCATAATGGATGGACGGCCCTCCTCAAAACCAGAAAGACTTGGGTTCAGGCCTTACCTCTGATGGTTCTGTGACCCTGGCCAAGTCATTTACACTGCATTACGTGCAAACTTCATGCATTAGGCAACTCTGACACTCTGAAGTACAAAAAGGTGCCAACCTGCGTTGTTAAATGAAGTTTCCTTACCTGGGAGCTTCCAGGTCCAGTCCTTAGACTTCCCCTTTTCCCTGCTGGGCTTCTAGAAAGAGCTACACCTCCTCTCACTGCCTCCACTTCCTCAGCACCTTAACTCAACTCTTTTATTAGATATCTGGCTTCTGACCTTACAAGGTGACTCACACTGCTCTCTTAAAGGTCACCAATGTCTTTTATCTGCCAAATAAGATGGCCCTTTTCTCTGTCCTCATCCCTGATACCCTTGTTGTTTCTGGCATAATCAAGCACCCTTTCTTTCTAGATACTGTCTGCCCCACTCTGCTTTTCTTAGTCCCCCTCTTATCTGGCCACTCAGTCTTCTTTGTATGATAATTGTCCATGTTCACTTTTCTAATCATGAGTGCCCACTAAGCTTTTGTCTCTGGATCTCTTCTGCTTTCCGTCTATCCTCTATGACTTGATGATTTCATCTGCTCCTGGGGACTCATGTTATATCGCTTTCAAAAGAGATGTGTGATTTTATTGGTATAAGGCTCTCTGGGCTGAAGGAGCTCCCTCCATTAATGCAAATAGGCATTTTTTCCCCCAACTCATACTCTTAGAAGGTTGCCTTTGTTCTGAGAGGTTGTGACTTGTCATGGGTTATACAGAAATTGCTTGATGGGGGAGGGGGCAGGATTTGAACCCAGGTCTTCCTGGCTTCAAATTCAGTTCTCTATCCGTGATACTATTGTCTTTATAGAAATGACTAAAATCTATTTATCCACTCCTAGTCCCTCTCCTAAACTCCCGTTCCACATCCTTCTTTAGCTGTCTGATGGGCATATCCATTAAGCATTTCAAATTCAACATGCCCCAAATCAATGAAGCTCCTTAAGAGCAGGGATTGTTTCCCCATTATTTGTATTTGTATCCTTGGCCACTAGCACAATACCTGGCAAATGGTAGACATTAAATAAATGCTTCTTGACTAGCGTCCCAAATGGAATCCATTATCTTTCCCCTTAAATATACCCTATCTCCAAGCTCCCACATAATCTCATCTAGATTTTCATTGTAGCCTTTAGCTGATATCTCTATTTCTAATTCTTCCTCTATCTGATCCATCCTTCACTTCTTCAATCCTTCAACACCTCTGAGATCTCATCAGTGTGGATGCTGCTACATCAAGGCCATGGTAGTCTGAGCATGTCACTGCCTTGCTTACAACTTTCAGTGGCTCCCTATTTATTGCCTACAGGATAAAATATAAAGTCCCCAGCTTGGTTGATATTTAAAAACTTTCACAATCTGGCTTCGATATGACTTTATAACCTCATTCCATATTACTTCCTTTCCTGCCCGCTACATCTAGCCAAATGGAACAGTTAACTATATTCCAAATTTAGCATTTGACCATTTTCTGCAGATTCATATATATTATCCCATATCCCTGGAATGCATACCCTCCTTATCTCTATTACTCAGAATTTTCATTTTCCCTCATCATTCAGTTCAATCTCCACCTGCTCTGTAAAACTTGCTTTGATTCCCCTACTCCCCATTAGATCTCTTCCCCTCCTCAAATCACCATTCCCCTTTCTTATCTGTGAATGTGTTATATCTCTAATCAACTTTAAGCTCCTTGAGATAAGGGACTTGTCATTATCTTTGCATTCTTGGCACTAAGCACAACTATTTGTATATAGTGACTTTAAAATTATTTATGAATTGAATTGAATATTTAATCCAAAGAACATGTTCCAAGGTTTTAAAAGAACAAGCCAAACTTCAATAACTGATGGACAAATTTTCACCACATGGATACCAGGAATACTAAATGGCATCCATCACTAGATCTTACTTGTTTACTTCCATCATAGCTAGGTTGGGGTGAGTAGAGTGGTATTTGGTAGAGAAAACAGTGGTAGGAATGAAAATGCTAGGTAAGTACAAGATACTTCATATTTGGTTCATGTCCTTTTCCCAACCAATCAGACAACAGACAATGGATTAGGAGAAGACATCTTGTGCCCAGCTGGAGTTCAATTAGAAGAAGTCACCCAGACAGCTCAAATCAGAAAATTAGACCTCCCACTAGCATTCACAGCCAGGGGCTTCTTTTTAAAGGGAACATGGTCATAAACTCTAGCTTGTTAAACTAGTAAACAGGAACCGAAACTTTGGGGTAAAGATGTGAAGCTAAAACTCTCAACTTTTTAAAGAACACTTGAAGATAGCTGAGTGAAACCAGTTTTCCTTATAGACAGAAGGAAATACGTGAGTCAAAAACTGTGGATGATGTTCTTCCAGAATAAGACTTCCTATTTGAACATTAGGAGCATTCTTTTTTTTTCTTTTCTAAATTACCCTGAATGAAGCAAACATAATTTTTTTTAAATAATTTTGATTTACATAGGATTTAGAGCTAAAGGACCTAAAAGGACATCTGGTGCAAACCCCATTACAGAATGTCAGAAAGGTTGAGTGCTTTACCCAATGGCTAACTATTAGTCAGTGATCCAACCAAGAGTTGAACCCAAGTCTTCTAACTACAAATATAATGCTCTTTCCATGTTACCATGTAGCTTCCTGGATTTGTTTTTTTTGTTAAGAGATTGCATTATATGTTGCATACAAAATTGGATATTGGTTGAACTGCTCTGGATTGCTAACCACTTAGTTTGATAAAATACTATAAGGCATGCAAGCATTTTCTTCATAACAATCTTGTGAGGTAGATTGTACAGGTAACAATATTCCCATTTTACAGATGAGGAAAGTGAGACTCTTTGGGGTGAAATGACTTGTTCTTGGTTACACAATGTCTGATTTGCTGTCATTGGTGGCAAGATTTGAACACTGTTTTCCTGACTCTTGACCTAATAATTCTTCCACCATGTCATTCTGCCTCTCAAATATGTATCTTGAGACAAAGAACTGAAAATAAATCTGATTTTAGTTCATAATCTAATGCTGCGCATCTTCTAGTGGCAGATTTAAATAAATACTCTCCAAGTGAAAAAAAATGAGAAGAGCATGAGTTGGTGCTTCCATCTATAGGTGAGAATGGATACTAGTTGTCCTGTTACCAAATCATCTTGTCTGTAATAGCAGCTGGCCTAGAGAATGACAGAAAATGGCAAGAAAAGATCACACATAGGACGAAAAGTAAGCAAAGGCAATGGAAGAGAAAGGTTGGTTACTATGAGTTTTCTCTTTGAGTTTTAGTCTTTGGTTGAATCCAGCATGAAATGGACACAGAGACTAGTCCTCCTTCATCAGTACTAGAAACATAAATAGTTAATTAGACAGAGATAAACTTAAGAACAGTAATTAATAAGTTGAAAATTCAACACTTAAAATCTGATACCATGACAGGTGCCCTGAATGTAGAGCTACAACCAAGGGATAAGCATTTGGAAGAACAAAGCCAAACTGAGTATAGATAGCTACTTTTCTTACAGATTCTCATTAAAAGGTTGTGAATAATATTCTGTATGAAACAGGAAAGATATACTAGTGATTCAGGTAAAGAAGATGAAATATTTGGATAGAAAAAAATAGAGTACTTCATAGGTGCATATGTTATCATTTAAGTTTTTGCTTTTTATTTTCTATGTTTAATATAGAGAGATCAGAATATTTAAACTATAATAATATTTTGTAATAAGGGGTAATTTTATAACAGTCATATATATTATTTTATTATATTTTATGTGTACACGATTATATATTATAACAGTTTATATATATATATATATATATATATATGTATTATAACAGTTACATTGATAGTGAGCCTCTGAGGTCTAGGTGTTAGTAGTGCTTGGAGATGAAAATGTTCTATACTACCACATCATCATTTAGTGTTGAAAACTTTGATTGTCAGACAAGCCAATAGGAGATCAATATCTACTTCTGCAACCAGTTACATCGACCCTATATTTACTGACCTAATAAATCACAGTTACATACCAGGGTTTTAATGTTTTGCATGTTAATATTCATGCTAAATTTATCTACCTAACCTCTAGGTGCCTGAGTACTTAGCACAATGCCTAGCACATAGTAAGTACTTAATAAATGCTTGTTGACTGGGTTCCTTCCTCAAATAGCAGAAATAATTTTAATTTTGACAACTTGCAGAAATGTTGGTCTTGCCTTAGATGTTAACATTGGATGGAACCCTCTTCTTTCTGTATTGGCCTGTTTCAATCATTAGCCATAACAGTCACATTTATTTATCTAGCAATTATTTTATAGACAACTCAGGAAAATAGTTATTTGTAGGTAGATTAAACACATTATGGATTATCAATGGAGGACAGGCATGGTTTTATGTAGGTCTATTGGATAAGTTCCATACTACATTCACTTCTCACTCTTTCCAACTCTGCTTTAGAGAACAAAGAAAAAATCCTGATATGCACAAAGAAAGAATTAGAAATGAATTGCATCTGGGTGACCAAAAGCTGAAGGTAAAGTACTCTCTACACCTTCAAGAAGTTGTAGAACCTGTATGTTATTTGGGAAATTACATATATACCTATTTCTTGAAATCCACACCCAAGTTCTACCATGCATTCTGGCTGTGTGGCTCTGGATAAGTCACTTAACCTCTTAGTACTCTGTACCAACCTGAACTAGTAGAGGAAACTTTTTTACCTGAGAGTTCCCACATCAACAAAATCCAGTCCTTATCCTTATCCCTTGCTGTAGCCTCACTCAAGAAATTTGGGGAAATTTTTTATGGTACCTACCAATATACTGAGACCAAAACTCCCTTAGTAAATGTATTTCAGGATAAAACAAATTGAAAACTGGTTAAAAGGAGGAAAACAACCAACCCCCTGAATAGGCATCCATTTGTCCCAAATATGTATATAAACCATCCAATTGATGTGGAATCTCCAAAAGTCAATGTGGTACAGTGGAAGCACTAACTTTAGAGTCAGAAAAGCCAGGTTCAAATCCCATCTCTGATGCTATTTCTATGTTCCTGGGGAAATGACTTAACCTCCCTAGGCCTCATTTTCTGTGTCTGTAAGAAAGCATGTCAGACCCGATGATCTCTGAGGTCCCATCCAGCTCTATATTTATGATCCTATTGTCTTATTCTCTGGAGGAGAATCTCTGTTTAAAATCCTGTCTTGACTTCTTCAAGGTTGACATCCTTTTTCCTTCTATCTCTCCATCTTCCTTCCATTCCAGATGATAAGCCTGAGTTCATCACATGGCCACCTGATCCACCAGTTCCTTAGGTTAAGGCAATCTCCCATTTTTTTCTTATTTCCGTATGTAAGAATGTGACAAATGTGCCCCTAATCTTTCTCTTCCCCCCCCACCAGCATTCGGAATTCTCTTCTTGTTAGCTCTTCCTTTTTTCCCCTTGTTCTTCAATTTCTACCAATTGCTTCCTCACTTGCTACCATATATAACTTCCAGAGAACATTGAGATGATTTTCCTCAGTTACTCCAACAGGAGAAGGAGAGAGATGGGGAAATAACCTACCTTCTGTTACCTCTGCATTGACAAGTTGTCATTATATATAACTCTATGCTAAGCTTCTTTCTTCTTCATTTTGCAGCTTAATTTACAGATACACAGAGGAACTTAAGTACTGGATTATGAGTCACTCAACAAGATTCATTCCAGAACATGCTCTGAACAGGAAACACCCTCTTAGCAAGATGTTAATAGTATATAAGGGAGAGGGCCACTTTTAGCTTATGTCTGAAGTAAAACCCCAGTGTTGACTCTCAACCACCAGCTTGTTCCCAGCAATTGTGAACTGTCTGTCATGATGCTGTACCTTAAGACCTCAGGACCTATTCATCAGTCAGTCAGTCAATGATCAGATCAACAAGCATTTATGAATCATGCACTATTTGTCATGCACTGTACTAAGCTGGATTTAGAAATAAATACAAAAGATGAAACAATTCCTATTGTTTCATTCTATGGATGGAGACCACATGTCAATGAATATAAAGAAAATAAAAATTAATATGAGGTAGTTTGAGAGGGAAGACCCTAAAAATTAGAGAGGGAATTGGAAAAGGCTTTATGTAGAAGGCAGTTCTTGACTTATGACTCAAAGGAAGAGAGTACTTCTATGAGTCAGAAGTTGAGGAGTGAGTGGGGATGGCAAGGGCAAAGGCACAGAGATGGGAGAGAGCGAGTCATCTGTGAGAAGCAGAGAGAAGGTCAAGTCAGCTGTATCACAAGAGTAAGGGAATGAGAATACCCATCTACGTGTATTGTCACCTCTTATTAGAATGTAAAAGTCTTGTGGGCCATGAACATTTTGCTTTGGTATTTGTGTCTCCAATACTTATCACAGTTCTTGGCACATAGAAAGTTATTAATATATTTGTTTCATTCGTTCATTCATTCAAAGGCAGTGACAGATGCAACTTCCACAGACCATTGTGTATGCCTTAGCCCTCCCCTGCGTAGTGCAGGGCTTAATTTGAGGGCAGCTGAGACTCTGTGCCTGGGTAATTGTGAGGGTTTCTTTGAAAAATGTCCACAAAAGGTGATATTGTAGGGGTCTTGCAAGTTTTGGGTATTGGGCCATTAGGACCTGTATGGATACCACACATTCATTTAGAATGCTTTTTTCTATGAGTAGAAAATAAATCAATGTCAGGCACTCAGCATTCATGAGTGAACCAGCAACACCAGTCTCAGCTTGCACGTACTTCTAGGGGAAAATGAATAATCTGGAAGCTGGTTTCACTTCTAAACCTCAGAGGAGCTGCAAATATCTTTGAAGAAAATCAATTTAATGAAATTATGGTCAGCAATGACTGCCTTTTTAATTGTATGATGAGTTTGGTAATGATGCAGAGGCTTTCCCTCATGGAAGAGACAGAGAGAGAGGGAGGGAGGGGGAGACAGAGAGAAAGAGAGAGAGAGCAAGAATGATAATGGACAGAGAGAGATAGAGAGAAGGCAAGGGAAGGAAAGAGAGGAAAAGAGAGAAGAGAAGAGAAGACAAGACAAGACAAGACAAGACAAGACAAGAGAAGAGAAGACAAGAGAAAAGAAAACAAGAGAAGACAAGAGAAGAGGAAAAGAAGGAAGAGGAAGGGAAGGGAAGAGAGAGGGAAGAGAGAAACAGAGACAGAAAGATAAAGACAGAGAAAGAATGTTAAAGAGACAGAAAGACAGACAGAAAGACAGACAAAGAGAATTTCTATAGTCCCTGGAATGTCGTTCTGAATTCTTAGCCTCAGGATTATTGCTCTGGATCTCTTTTTTATTTCTCACTAAATGATGTAACTTTCACTGATGGTTACTCTCCTGAACTATTTCAGACAGTTTTCTGTTATTACTTTAATTCTCAGTAAGCTGTTGGCAATTCTTACCAGATTGCTTCATGGATCAATTCTTCCCACATAGCCCATTAAGATTTACTTTTTGTTCTGAACAGGAAGTAATAAACACAATTTGGTTAGATTTGGTCAGCAGGCCATAGGGTCCTTTTCTGGGACTTAGTGTGGGGAATTTATGTTAGGAATTATTGTGGACTCCATATTAGCAAGACTGCCAAGCATGCTCTGAATTTTCTGCAAGGAAGCCTAATTCTCCTGCCTCCACAAGGATGAGCTTCTATATATGGTATAAATGACCCTCATTGAATTCCTGTACCCCTATTTCTAAGTTCTGTCAACTATGTCAGCCTAACCCTAGAAGCATTATGTCTCCTGCTGGAAAGCCAGGGCTGACATGGAATATTCCTATCACTTATTAGATGCTTGTTAGACTCTGTCTAACAATTGGGGAATGGCTAAGCAAATTGTGGCACCTGATTATAAATGACAAATATAACATATATTGAGATGAATAGGAAGACTGATATGAACTGATAGAGTGAAGTAAGAAGAAAGAGAAGAAAAATATACAAAATGACAACATGATGCAAATGGAAACCAGAAGATGACAACAGAATGCTTTGTAGGGCTAAGTCCCCAATTATCAAGAATAAGGAATCCCCCGAAGTGATCATATGCATTTGAATTCACACTATTCAGAGACATGATTATGTAAAATATGATCACTACTTCCAGACCAATGGAAATATGTAGTGTGGATTTGAATAATGAAACCCATTAACTGGGTCCTAGCTGTGACCTTAATGACAAAGTTTGACCCTGAAGACGAGATGAGAAAAATTACTTCCCACCCTCCTTTTTAGAGGTGAGGGCTGTGGGAATGGAATATACCGTCAGATGCCTTTGATATGTAGGTTAGTTTTATCAAACCACTTTTTTGTTTCTTAATGTCTTTCTTTTTGCTCTTGTTGTTGTCGTTGTTTTGAGGAAGGCTCACAGGGAAGACGAATGTATTGGTAAGGTAAATGTAGCAAAAACAAAAACTAGCAAGTAAAAGAAAAAAGAAAAGAAAAGAGGAACTGCAGTGTGAGGGGAATAATTTTGCTGTTGTTCAGTCATTTTTTTCAGTTGAGTCTGACTCTTCATGACCCCATCTCAGGTGTTTTTGACAAAGATTCTGGAGTCATTTGCCATTTCCTTCTCCAGCTTATTTTATAGCTGAGGAAACTGAGACAAACAGGGCGTAAGTGACTTGCTGAAGATCATACAGCTAGTTAAATGTGAGTCCAGATTTGAACTCAGGAAGATAAGTCTTCTGGACTCTAGGCCTGGTATTCTCTCTACCATACCTCCCTTCCTCTCCCTTCTTTTCTTTTCTCTTCTCTCCTTTCTTCTTCTCTTCTATCCTCTCCTGTCCTCTCTTCCCTTTCCTTTGCTTTGTCTCTATCTCTCTGTCCCTATCCATTCTCATTCATTCTCTCTCTCTCTCTCTCTCTCTCTCTCTCTCTCTCTCTCTCTCTCT
>NW_020951112.1:6173647-6190172 GCF_900497805.2 Vombatus ursinus | reverse complement strand
TCTCTCTCTCTCTCTCTCTCTCTCTCTCTCTCTCTCTCTCTCTCTCTATCTATCTATCTATCTATCTATCTATCTATCTATCTCTCTATCTCTCTCCCCCTTCCCATGAGGGAAATACTGGGTAATAATGCAACTAAAAGAATGTGATCTTAGGCTGAATGAGAGAGGCATAAGGTTCAGGACAGAGGTAACCATCTCAATGTACTCAGCCCAATGTAGTCCAGAGCAGTGGGTTTAGTTCTGGGCTGCCCATTTTATAGGGCCATCAGTGAGCTAGAAAATGGTTTAAGTTGGGCAAACAGGACGACAGGTTGGTGGTTGGTGTTCTCTTGCTGAAGATGAAGCTTTTGAGATGACCAATTGAACTGGGGATGAACTAGGTCTAGAGAAGAAAAGAGTTACAGCGGAAATGACACTTGCCTTTGAGTAAGTGGAGAGCTGGGATGTGGAAGAGAGTTTAGACTTGTTTTCCTCATCCACTGAGATCAGAAATGGAACAACTAATAGAAATTATAAAGAAGATTTAGGCCTTATATAAGGAAGGGAAAAAACTTCTTATCAATTAGAGAGATCCAAAAGGGAAATGGACTACTTCATAGTGGAGTTGTCTTCCCCTTTCCAAACATTTTCGAGCAAAAGCTAGTTGATAACATACTGGGAATATTATTGGGGGCATTTCTTTACACGTTGGAGAATATAGCCTTTGAGATCCCTTCCAATGCTAAGATTCCATAATTCTGGGAATCTTTTCCTTTAACTTTTAATGCTAATTCCCTTTTCAGCAGCAGTCTCCTTCCCTGTCTTCATCTTCTATTAGCCCAATAAATCGTTGTCACCAGGAATTACCTCTTCACAGGAGTCTCAATGAATCAATTTTGTGAGGAACTACACTAGGGACTTTCTTTCTTCCAAGATGCTCTTAATCTTTGGGTCTAATCATTCAGTGACTTCTGAACTCGCCAAACTTGATTTCACCTATCCCATATATTTCCATTTTGGTCATAAGAAAAGCATGAGGGTCTTTGTCAAAAGTTTTGCCTCATGAATAGGGACTATCATTTGCCTTTCTGTGCATCCCCAGAACTTAGCACAATGCCTGGCACATACTAGGTGCTTAATATATGCTTGTTGACTGACTGCTAAAATCTAGGTAAAACTTTAACTACAGCATTTCCCTAATTTACCAGTTTAGTAACCTTGCCAATAAAAGAAATGAGAATAGTCAGACATGATCTGTTTTTCATTAAGATAATTGGTTCTTTGGCATAATAATCATCATTACCATCTTCAACTGGACCCCCAATTGTGCTGGAAAATCCTTTTATCTATCCCAGATTTACTCATCATTATATTCATCAAGATGAGTATTCAAAACCTTCTCTACTTATTTCAAAGCCCCATACTCCACTCCACTAAATGGAGTAAATTCTTTTACTTTTCTAAAAATATCAATGTCATAAAACATAAGCTCTTTCATCATTTCTCCTCTGGATCTCAAAACTCTCAATTTATCACTTATCCTTTTCTTCTATCTCAAAAGATGAGGTGTTCCTCTTGAACCTGTGTCATTATTCCCATCCTTCACTATACTTTGTATCTTCAATTCTCTCTTTTATCTTCAATCTCCCTCTTCCCCGCTATACTGGCTCCTTTGACCTTAGCTATAAATATTTTCTCTCATTCTGAACAGACAAAACAAAACAAAGTCCAAAATGGCATGCAAACCTTTCTTCAACCCTGATGTCATCCTTAGCTACCACCCTATTTCTTCTCTTCTTTAATGTCAAGGTTCTAGAATGAGTCATTTACACTTAATGCTTCAACAATCATTCATTCTTTAACCATCGGCAACCCAATTTCTGTTTTCACCATAATATTAAAAATGTTCTTTTCAAAGTCATTTACAACCCAACCACAATGGCCTTTTTGCATTCCTCATTCTCGTTGGTCCCTCTCTAGCGCTAGCCACTGTTCATCACCTTTTCTTTCTTCATATTCTCCTCCATTGACTTCTGCAGTATTACTGTCTCTTCCTACCTAACTGTGCCTCTTCTCTCCACTGCTTTGTCTTGCCTTCTTTGCTTCCTATCAATGAGCATCCTTCAAGCTACCTTGTATTTAACTACTTCAAATATATTTGTTTTATTGAATTTATATTCATGCTGTATACATTTTAATATTTGCTTTTTGTATCCCCTGTTGTAATGCAAACTCCTTGTGAATAGGGATTATTTAATTCTTTTTACTTGCACGCCTACCAGTGCCTAGTTGAGTCAGTGTCTGACACATAGTAAGTACTTAATAAATACTACTTGACTGAAGATTCTGTCCTTGGCCTTATTCTTCCTCTCCTTTCTACCCTACCCTCCCTTCCTTTTCCTCCTCTTCTCTTCCTTGTTCTCCTCTTCTCTCTTCTCCTCTTCTCTTCTCTCTCCTCCTCTTGATTCCCTTCTTTTTCTTTTCCTTTCACTTCCCTTCCTTTCCCCTCCCCTTCCTTCCTTTCTTTTTCCTTTTCTCTCCATCCCTCTCCTCCCTTGTCTTTCCCTAAGCTCACCTTCTCTTCTCTTTCCTCCCTTCCCCTTCCCTCATTTTTCAACCCCTTCTCTTCCTCCCTTCCCACTGTTCCTCTTCTCTCCATTCACTTTCTTTTTCTTTCCCTCTGATTCCTTTCCCTCCTCTTTCCTCTCATTTTCTCTCCTCCTCTTACTTTTCCTCCTCTTCTTTCATCTTTTCACTCCCATACCCTTTCCTTTCCTCCCCCTCCTCTTATCTATTCCCCTCCAATTTTCTCCTCTCCCCTCTATTTCTCTTCCCTTTCTTTTTTTCCTGCCCTTCCTTACACTCCTTCCCTTTCTCCTTCTTTGTCCTCCCCAGTTCTGTTCTGTTCTCCTCTACTCTTAGCCCATCTCATCCCTTCCTTTATCCTTTCACTTGGTAACCTTACCTACTCCAACAACTTAAATTATTTTTCTGTAGCCCTCATCTCTCTCTGGAAGTACATTTTCATTTCTCCCTTGGGATTGTCTCCTTGTAGGTGTCTTGCTGTCACCTAGAACTCACAGGATCACTGATTTAGAGCTGGAATGGTCCTTAGAAAGTGATCTCGGTCAAATCCTTCATTTCTACACATGAGGGAAGTGGGACCCATAGATAACAAGTAACTTGTCCCAAAGTCATACAAGTGGTAGATGGCAGAACCAGTATTTTTAATCCAAATCCACTGCCTCTCTAACTCAATATATTCATTACACATTTCCCACAAACCACTGTGTCCCCTCTCAACTTCTTTATTTCTAATAATGTCACCATTTTCCACATTATACAAGACTGAATCCAGTTCATATTACTCCAGCTTGCCATTCCAGGCCATAGGTTACATTTGTATCCTCAGTACCTAGTCTTGCCACAGGTTCATAGTAAGTGTTCAATTAAATTTGGTGGAATTGTCTAGATATGTGGCTTCTAGTTAGTCGTTTCTTCTACTAACTCCCCATGGAACTTAGACAAGTCCCTTCCTATCTTTAAGCCTCAGTTTCTTTATCCATAAGATGAAGCAGCTAAATTGATAATTTCCAAGTTTCCTTCCACCTCCGTGATTTTTTGACATGAGCCTCACTTTCAAATAAGGGAAATGAGCCTTAGGGGGCTGAAATGAATTTCCTGTCCAAGGTCATATAGTTAGGAAATGCAGTATGAGACTTAAGCCCAAGTCTTTTCATTTTTTTTCCTTCCAGGAACATAATTTATTTGTATAAAGGAAAGGACAATTGGCTCATAGCCTAGAGTTATTGATATAAGTGGTTGACTGATGTGGTCCTGCAACACAACTAATCAACTCCTTTGCTGTTTTATAAGAATAACCAGGGCTGAAAATTTGTACTCCCTCTTTTCTTAATTTTCAGCACTTTTCTCTCCAGAAAGCATAAATTCATTTAAGCCCTTGAGATGCTCTTCTTTACCATAATTATTGAATCCCTTCTGTTATGGGGGTTCTTGTGTACTCAGACCTCCAAGAGATCCATGGGTTGATTTTAGGCAATTTGTGAACATGTATGGAAAAAAAATTACATCTTCATTTTCACTAATTTTTAACTGAATTTTAACATTTCCTGCAATTATGATAAAAAAAATACATCATTTTGAAAAAGAGTATATGGCTTCATTAGATTGCAAATAGGGTCTAGGACAAACAGAAAATAAGTTTAATAACTGTGGCTCCACTAGGAACCAGAGAGGTAGATTTTTTTTTCTTTGAGTCTTATGGTTTTGGTGTTCAAGAAATTGTTGACTCTGTTCTTTTTCAACCTGTCGAGAGTTCATGGATCTTCAGGAGTCCAAATAGTTCCCAGAAGATTTAGCTGCTGTGTCTCAAAGCCTTTGAATCTGGTGCTTCTTTCCATTTCTAGAAGTTTCAAATCACTTTCTTCTCCCATCATTCTTGGGGCTAATTTGAGTCCCCCTTTCTTGGACAATGGTCTACTAGAACAGATACCTAGCTAGATACCTTGGCAGCAGAGTAAAAGTCAATGGAACAGCAATGGTTTGTTTCAGAGAGTAATTCCCAGAAGGCCATTCTGAGACAGCTATTCTTTAATAGCAGGATTGAACTGGGCTCAGTCTTGTGTCTTTGATTCCATTCTCCTAATTTCAAATCTTTTCCTGAATGCTACCATGATTATTGCTGCCAGACAGTGGCTCAAATACTACCGATATTCCATTCCCTGCTTATTGCTGGTTAATTGGCTGGGAAATAAAATATTTTCCTTTCTCTATTTCTATTCCTACATTAAAGTCCTCGTGAATTTATATTTCTTTGGTCCTGCTCAGACTACAGAAGTGAATTGCAGCATTCCATAATGTACTTCCCCTCCCCATCTGGATAGATTTCAATATGGCTTTATTTATTTGGTCTTGGAAGTATAGGGTAGAGCCTAGCACAGCAATTTTTGAAAGGAGACTTTGAAATGGATCTTGTGATCAGATTTGTTTTACTGAAAGGGCATGTTAGCAAGTTCTGTAGGATGAGAACTAATTTTAATGGTTTTAATGGTTCATTTTGTATTTTGTATCTTGTTATGAAATGGTTTTAATGGTTCATTTTGTTCTTGTCATTTGTATCTTGTTATGAAAAACAGGAAAATTTAGAAGGGGGGAGTTAAAAAAAGGAAGAGGGAGGAAGAGAGGGAGGGAGAAGACAGACACAAAACCAGAAGGCAGGCAGACACAGAGAGATAGAGACACAGAGAGACAGAGACACAGAGAGACAGAGAGTGGAAGAAAAAGGAAAGAAAAATAGAGGATAGAGGAAGATGAGAAGTGAGGAGAGAAAAAATAAAATAGGAAGAGTGAAGAGACTGAGAAAAGAGAAAAGAGAGAAGCAAAGAGAAGAGTAAAGAGATAAGAGAATATATGAGATAAGGGAAGGAGCAAAGGAAAGGAAAAGAGAGAGATGTGAGAGGGAAGTAGAAGGAGAAAAGGAGAAACAGGAGGGAAAGGGGGACAGAGACAAGAGAAATAGAGAAAAAGGAAGGAGGAGAGAGAATTAGAAAAAAAACAGAGGAGAAAGAGAAGAAAGGAATGATCTAGAGAAGATAGAAGAGGGAAAAGAAAAGAAAGAAGGGAAAAAAGAAGAGAGAAAAGAGAGAAGAAAAATAAGAGAGGAAAAGAAAAGAGAATAAAATGGAGAGAAAGAGAGACCGAGAGAGAGAGAGAATCCTTTCTTAAAATGTTGAAAAAGAAATGAGTTCATAAAGGGCAGAGCAATCAGAAGAGAAATGACAAGAATGGTTTATGTTGAACTAGGAAGGTAGGCAGGGCCTCTCAGTTCCTCTGCCTCTTTGGCCCCCACCATGCTCCCTGGCACAAATACCTCCAGCTTCATTAATCATCCTTCAGTCCTTTCTTGAAGTGATGCAGATGTCTTTGCCTGTCAATCAAAGTCACCACCTACGGCATGGAATTAGAAGACCAGGTGGAAAATTTGACCTTTTATTCATTGTCCTCATGTCAGACTGTCTTGATTAAACTGGTGATCTTGCCAAGTAGATTATTAGATCATTAGAGCATGGATTTAGAGATAGAAGAGTCCTCAAAAATGCCTGGACTGCTATCTTGTGTGGGCCAAGGAATTCTAAGGACCTTCAGTTTGCCTGCTATGGTTCATAGGGATGTGACAGGTATGACTGGCCCCTTAATATTCAGTTTTAGACAAATAATCTCTATGAATGAATAAAGATCTATTTATTAAGCACTCATTATGTGCCAAGTACTGTGCTAAGCACTGAGAATACAGAGAGAAAATCAAGACCAGCCCTGCTTTCAAGGTGCTCTCATCTTCTAATATGGGGAAGACAACATACATAGGAGAGTTTCACTTCAGGATGGTTGGAACGGCCACTGGTTCTAAGGATGGACTTGTAGAGCAGATGAATAGCAGATAATACAGCAATGCCTGACCATCTGTAGATGCAGGGATTAGCCAAAGGGTAAATTCCTGGGGATTTTAACATATAGTTGCAGCTTAGATTCAATCCATGTGAGTAATTGTATATGCATCATATATGCATGGTAAGGGGGTTGTGGGTGGGTGTAAAGAAGCCTAATCTTCAACTCTTGGGAAGAAGGGAGAGGTTTTGAGGGTTGAAGTGGAGTTCTGGGTTCCCACCCCCACTGGAGGTAAAAGAGTCTATTGTTCCGTGAAGTTTGGATTCAGTCAAAGGGCCTCACTTGAGGACCTAGAGGGTCACGTGTGGCTTCAAGGCTGCAGGTCCCCCACCCCTGGAATAGACAGGCAGCATCCACTTAGGAGAGGGAAAGAAGAAGGAGGCATTGTCAAGAAGGCTGGTACAGGGAAGGAGTTGTCTGCTCTTTTGAGCTGTGCTGTGTCAGATTGCTTCTGGTTCCTCCAAATGGGATGGGGGGGGGGGCAGAGGAGAACACCAGGAAGTATCTCCTGGATCTATTAAATTGACCTTTGTACTTTATAGTTCCAAGGTACAATATAAGCGCCTTGAAAGCACAGCTACTTTGTCCCATTTTAATCAAATGAGCTAATAAAAATAAAACTATATTCAAGTCTTAAAAGCACATTTTGAGTATCAACTAGTATTATTCAGCAGAATTTAAGCTCCTTGAGGGCAGGGACTAAATTCATTTTTGGTGGTAGTGGGGTCAATGCCTGGCACACAGTGGGTGCTTAATAAAGGCCTGTTGAATTGAATGAAGTTATCTTTCATCCCCAGGAAAGTTGGTATGCCAAAATGGGAAGAATGCAGGGCTTGGAGCAAGGTTTCAAATCCTGCCTTTGATAAAGAATGTCTGTGTGACCATGGGAGAAGTCACACTAATTTCCCAGAACTTTGAGCATCTTTAGAACTTGCAGATTAGTGCCACGCAATTGGTACCAGGGGTCTTCTCAGATCCTCCATCTAAGGAGGTCTCAAGGGGCAACCATCTCTTCATTTCCTATTCTGGGCATTCTTTTGGAGTTCATGTCCCTGCACTAGGCACCCTCCCTCTCTCTGTCCCTCCCTCAGTTTATTTTATGTCTTATTTTTTCCTATCAGTACCTACATTATAGTATTTAATACGTACAGGCTTCTGTATGTCTCTTTCTGCTAGACTATGCAGTTTCTCTCAATATTTCTTAGTCATTATTTGGTCAGGAAGTCTTCTGTTTTATCTTTTCTAGGGTATATGCATGATAGGAGCAGGGCTTCCTATTTCCTTGTAATAAGGAATGGCAACAAAGTTGTCCCTGGGACTTGATTGGCCCATGCCTCCCTTTGCTGGTCACCTAAGAGCAAAAAATTTCCTACCCACACGGAGTTCAGCCCCTCTTACTTAGTAGATGTCTGAAGACCATGTCAATCATCATACCCTGCCCTGCTAATCAGCCATGTTTCCACGTGGAGACAAGGGAAACCAAGTCTAGAGAGGCTAAGTCCCACTATATTCTTGTTTCATAACCTCACTGTGTTAGGGTAAAGCAAAACTTCCTTTGTTAACTGTTCAATGATTTACGAACACCTCATTTTATCCCGATATTATGAAAGTGGATGCTGTTGTTGTGCCCACCTCTAACAACATGGGTGAGAATTGGGCCTTTTAGCTCCTATTTACTCTATCTTGAACAGAAGTCCAACATTTCAATTTTAACTAATTATTCTTTCTAATAATAATACAAAATAATAATAAATGAATATTTTGCTAACTAGGTGCTAGTCTATAGACATACTACCCAGAATATCTACATTCTCATCTGATCTCTGAAGCTAAGCAAAGTTAGGGTTGGTTATTACTTGGTAATAATGAATGCTAAAGAGTAAAATGAGGGAGGGGTCATATTGCATAGTAGAACAAGAGATGGCCACAGAGTCAGGCATACATGGATTCAAGTCCTGCCTCTGACATACTCTGGCTGTTTGACTCCTAGCATTTAACCCCTCAATGGCCCCATGCATCTAATACTATGAATTAAACATCATGAGCTTATCTGCATTAGTAAAGAGAGTTCCCTGATCAGGAAACTCACTATACTGATGAATTCTAAGACTCCAAAGATACTAAAAAAAAAAAAATTTAAGTGCTGAGCTCTGTTGTTTCTAAGGTGCTGTAGTGCTACAAGTATTAACAATTCCCTGTAAATTTGGAGCAAGATAAATTCAGTGCCCAGAAACAAAGCCCCCATCCTTCTGCCTCAGTTATAGCTCTAGAGGGTAGTAATGACAGTGGCTTCGTTGACACAGAGGTAACTGGGCTCTTAAAGAGGGAGTTTGAGGTTTGCATTCTCAAAGAGGACCAATGATATCATGAAGGTGACCTCTTGTGAGGGAATTGGATTTAAGTGAGGCAGGGCTGTGCAAAGTCACCAACCTCAATCTCTCCTCCAGAGCCATCTGGGTCCAGTGGCAAGATATAGATCAAGATGGCTGGAGATGGCCCAGGATGCAGGAGTAGAAGGAAAGGAAGGGAGGAGAGAGGAGGATGGGAGAATGACAAAGAGAAGCAGGTGCAACAGCAGTGGCCATCCTTGAGAGCCTGAACTTTGGGGAATTAAAATCTGCATTGCAGGTGCTCAGTAAGTTTGCCTGCCCCTGATATATGATAATGAAGTTCATGAGTAAGTTCTTTCTAAAATCTCCTCCTGGAATGCTAATGAGATTTCCCATTACATAGCAAACAAATACATTTATTATCTTTGTTAACAATGAGGATATTAAATCCCTTCACAGTAAGGGTAGGGACATGGCAAAAAGATTTCCAGGTCCCACTGAGAGTCCACCAAAGTTCTGCCTGACGGAAACCAAAAGGCAATCATCCCTTGACCAGCCTTGACCTGATTGGCCCCAGGTGATTATATGGTCAGATCTTTAATCCTAGATGAGGCCGTGTGCTTATGTGCGGGCTTGTGTACATACCGCGGGTGCTGACGCTTAGCCTTCTCCGCTTTGTTTTCTCCCCTGTCTCCCCGCTGACTTGGCGGCTGCCAGCAGGTGTGCTCTCGGGGAGTGCAAACATATTTTTAATACTTGCCTAAGCCAACCATAATTAGGAAGGTAAATCATAATATATTCCCAAATCAAAGGAAATGAGTTTGGGATTATCTGTTCTAGTGTGCCAGTCCCCTCATAGGAGACCTGGCTAGGTTTCCAGGAAGTGTAGGAATATCAGGGTCATAGAACTGGAGACTTGGGAGGGATATTGGGACATCTTGTCCACTCTACACCTACGTGTGACTAAGAACTCCTTCTACTATGTCTCTAACAAGGTGTCATCCTCAAAGCAGAATGTTTAAACCCTTCCTTCCCCCTCCCTCTTTCCCTCCCTCCCTCCCCTCCTCCTCCTCCTCCTCCTCCTTTTCTTCTTTTCTCTCTGCCTGTCTGTCTGTCTCTCTCTCTCTCTGTCTCTCCCTCCCTTCCTCCCTCCTTTCCTTTCCTTTATTCCTCCCCTCACCCCACCCCATACACACACACTGTTCCCAGACAGGGGAGCTGGAGTTCCCTTCTTGCTAGAAAGTGAATAAAGTGAAAAGAGCTTTTAGACTTGGAATCATGAGGTCACACAAAAACCCTGCCTCTGCCACTTACTACCTGTGTGACCTTGGCCAAGTTTCTTCACCTTTCTGAAGCCTCAGTTTCCTCATTTGTAACAAGGGTGAGGTGCAGAATGAATGCCCTCAAAGGTCTCTTCCAGCTCTAGACTTATGATCCTATAGACTTAAGAGAGAAGAGGGTTTAGACTGTGTGATTCACATTCACTAAAATGGCTTACCATAGGAGCTTATGATATATCAAGGCATGGTAGTGGCAATGACTGGATGGCCTTTTTCCTTGGAGTGCCAATCTGATCCCAGTGAACAAGCTTGTATTAAGTAAACACTATGTGTAAGACATGGTACCAAACACTGGAATTTAAAAACAAAAGATTTAAGATTTAAAGTTAAGACTAAACAAGATTTAAGATTTAAAAACAAAAACTACCCTGCCTTCAAGTAGCTTATATTCTCATAATGGGATACATCATGGAAGCAGATAAGTATAGTTAGAAAAAAAGATATATATATATATAAATACATATATGCATAGATGTACATATGTAGGTGTGTGTGATTTAAGAAGAGTGCATTAGCAGTTAAGTGTACAAAGAAAGGCTGCCCTTAGGAAGAGGGTGTGTCTGGTCCTGTGATTTCATGGTTATAGGGACCTCCTGATAAGGAAACTCTTTCATTGATGCAGATATATAACTACTACGTACTTAAAGTCTCAGACTATTTTCCTGGGATACAGGAAAGGGCAGTGACTTGTCCAGGGTCACACAATCAGGATGTATCCAGAGGTAGGGCTTGAACCCAACTCTTCCTAACTGAAGCTAGATGACTAGCCAATAAATCACATTGCATCTCTTCCTTAGGGGATGATTAAGAAAAGAGGTCATGATCTGCACTCTTTCTGGGATGGTTTAGGACAGCACAGCCTAGCAGTGGGGAAATGATCTCCAGTATTTTTTAGGCCTGTAAATCTGCCATTGTGAGAAGTTGGCTCCATGGGTATAAATGGAGGCATTCTCTTTACAGAAGCCTTTCAGCTGCTGATTTCAGGTATATTAAGAACTTGAGAAACTGGCTGCTATCAGCTTTATTGGGGGCAAAGTGTCTAGTGCTGAATCTTCTTGACTTCAGATAAGAAATAAAACACTGAAAGATTAAAAGAAAAAATGAGAGCCTGGGGCAATACCATAAGGAAATCGTGACAATGTGTTAAGGACACAATAATTTACATGATTACAAGGAAAAACGGAAAGCCACTTTAAATTTCATTAAAAGGGATTAAAGAAATATTGGGAGAACTTTTCAGCATAAAGTCAACTAAATCAAATATCAGAGGTAAACAAACGTGGAAAGGGCTTTATTACAATAATTTACTTACCCACACGATATATTATCATACTCTAGATTTTAAAAGATTGGCATCACAAGTAGAGGGAAATGACAAATTGGGGACATTTTGGAAATGATCTTTTAAAATAAAATGTAGGATAACAAAGGGATGTGATGAAGAATCACAAATCAGAAAGAAGAGACACAGAGAATGAGGGAAATAGATGGAAAACAGACAAGGAGATGGAGAAACAGAGACAGACAAAACTATGTTACAGTGAAGTGAATGACAAAAGAACATGGTCAATCATTGACCCTTACAAATTTGTCCACTTTTCTGCCTGGATTGACTAATCGGGTCTATGGCAGACTGAACCAGCTCTTTCCAGTGTAGAAATAGAAGAGAATAATCATCAAAGTTACCAAACTGGAAGTGGAAAGGTAGAGGTGGGAGGGCAGACTTAGACAGAGAGTGTTACCATCCAGGAGTCCTAGCATAATAATAATAATAATGATAATAGCTAACACTTATCTAGGACTTACTGTGTGCTAGGCACTGTGACAAATACTTTATGAATATCTCGTTTGATCCTCACAACAGCCCTGGGAGCTAGGTGCTATTATTATACAATTTTACAGATGGAGAAACTGAGGCAAATGGAGGTTAAGTGATTTGCCCAGGCTCACATAGTTAGTAAGTATCTGAGGCTGGAGTTAAAGTCAGGTCTCCTTGGTTTCAGGCCCAGTGCTCTAGCCATTGTACCACCTAGCTGCCTCTGAGACCATCGATATAGACCTGGAAGGTCACTAGAGTTCATTTAGTACAATCCTCATATTTTATAGAGGAAGAAACTAATGCCTACAGAATTTATGTGAACTGTCCAAGGTCACACAGATACCAAGTAGAAGAGCCCCACAATATTGCACTGTCTCCCTTCAAGATGACTGACTCATTGTTTCTACCCTGAAATCCATATTGTTGAAAGGAGGACTGGGAATCAAAGACCAGACCAGGAGATGAGTCAGGATCAAGTACCTGGTAACAGGCATCAAGCCAGGACAACCCACTCACTCTCTGATAAGTTTATGGTGTGAGCTTATAACTATTTTGCTGTCACCTGAGTGGTAGGAGTAGATGATGTGGCCATATGTTCCCACCATTGAATAGTACTTTTTTGGCACCAACTCTTTGTGAGAAAACCATGATAATGTAACATACATCATTCTGGGGTATTCTTCAATGGGATGTCCAGGTATAGAAGTCCAGGAGACACCTGGAAATGAGACTTGTGTTAAAGAGGATGAGATAAAGGATGGGTATTTAGATTTGGAAGTCATTTACATGAAGGTAATAGTTGAGACCATGGGAGCTAATAAGAATTCTGAAAGGGAAGAAAGAGGGTACTGGGGAAAAAATTTGAAAGACACACAAGTGTAAGAGACAAATATTGTCTGGTAAAGGAGACTGAGAACTGGTCAGAAGTATCTGAAATAGGCTAAGGGAAGAGAGTATCTAGAAAGAAAAAGTGATCAACTATGTCAAAAACTTCAGAAAGGTCAATGAGAATGAAGATGACGAAAAGGCCATTGTATTGCACAGCTAAGAGACCATTTTTAATCTTGGAGAAAGCAGTTTCCATCAAAAGGTTGGGTTGGAGGCAAGATGACAAAGGGATAAGAAGTGAGTAAAATGTGAGAAAATGGAAGCAACTTGTATAGATCAGCTTTTATAGGGCTTTGCCTGCAAAAAGGGATGAGATAATGGAAGATAGTATGAAGGGAGGGAAGGGTCAAGTTAAAGCTTTTCAGCTGTTTTTCCTGTTGTTTTGTTTTTTTGTTTTCAGCATGGAGGAGATTGGTGCAGAGAAGGAACAAGAAATATTACATAAGATACTTGTTTATCTCATCTTGCAGACACAGATGAAGGTAAGCAAACAGGGTACTATGAAGATGTCTGAAGCTTACACACCATCATAATTAGAGAAGAATGATAAACAAAGTTATTCTGTTAAACAACTTGATAAGGTATTTTAAACAAAGACAACATATCCCTTTTGTAGGTGAACTCTAGGGAAAAAAAGAGATGGTGAAAATTTTCTTGGAAAATACCAGATAGAAGATTAATAAATGAGAGAACAACATAATAGATTTCAAGCACGGAGGGGCTTTGGAGGTCATCTTATCCAACTCCTTTATTTTACAGGTGAGGAAACTGAGGCCAAGGGAAGTAATGACTTGTTCCAAGTCACACAGGTGGTGGTGAATGTCAGAAACAGGATGAGAACAGAGGTCCTTTGATGCCAGGGTCAATACTTTTTCCCCACTGTACCATGAAGCTTCCCCTCAGAGAACAATTTGTAGATTACCCAGAAGTCCCAATTTTTGTGCATTTTTTTTAAGAAGAAGAATCAGGGAATGCTGGTATGGACAAGAATCGACCAGCATCACTGAGGATGAAATAGACTCCTTTGTAGCTAACAGGAAATGACTAGTTCTTGATAACATGAGTTATTTAAGAATTAGCTGTATCTTGTTCAGACAGATTGTGGACTGGTGAGAGCAAAGATTAAAATCAATACCAAATTAAAGAAAAGATAAAGATGAGAGGAAGACGCCATTTATAGTTTCGATAGAGAGGCCTGCTTCTAAATGGTAGCCCTGCCTCAGGTTTCTCTCCTTTTGAATCCATCCTTGACACAGCTGCCGATGTGATATTCCCAAGATAGAAGTGTGACCATGCCTTTCCCCTGTTCAATAAGCTCCAGGGTTTTCTTATAGCCTCTACGAATCAAATACAAACTCCTCTGTTTGGCATTTTAAGCTCTTCCAAATCTGCTTTTTCAGACTTATTAATTCTCTGCATGCCCTCTACAGGAGCAGCTGGGTGACACAGTAGACAGAATACTGGCCTTGGAGTCAGGAAAGACCTGAGTTCAAATTCAGCCCCAGACACTTACTAGCTGTGTGACCCTGGGCAAGTCATTTAATCTTGTTTGCCTCAGTTTCCTCATCTGTAACATGAGCTAGAGAAGGAAATGGCAAACCACTCCAATATCTTTACCAGGAAGACACAAAATAGGGTCATGAAGAGCCAGACATGACTGAAATGACTAGACAAAAAATGCCTTCCACAAGCTCTCCAAATTGGCCTCCTTCCTCTTCCTCACACATGATATTTTATTTTCCATCTTGTCACTTTTCCCACAAACTACCTAGGAGGACTAGGAAACTCTTTGGTCACAAAACATTTGAGCTCCTAGAAAAGTGATACCCAAAGCTGTCTAGGGCCACACCAGTTTAAAGACACATTTGTGAAGCATTTTGGATAAGGATGAGAGAAGAAAAGCAATTAAGGAGAGGGTAGGCTGGCAGAGGGCTTCTTCACAACCAAGTCAGATGACCCAGAAAGCATTCATAGATGCATTTAGAAAGAAGCAAGAAATTGATGTACAAAGGAGGAGACATGTTCTGGGGTTGCATCAGGCATTGTATCTGGTGCCCGATGTACTATGTCAAGAAGGGCCATCTCACTGGAAATGCTAAAAGCAGTATCTGGGCCTGACTTCCCATAAAGAAAAAAATTCACGGTAAGGGCGATACAACTTTAAAAGCACTGAGCTCTCCCTAACACGGTATTTCTCAGGCTTATATTAAAATCAGAGAGGGAGCATGGTGCAATAGAGCGAGAGCTGGCCTTGAAGCCAGAAATTGGTTCAAATCCTTGGTTCAAATCCCCGCTCGGGCCTCTTTCTGCCTGTGTGACCTGGTCAAGTCACTCACCCCATCTTAGTGCTTTAGGTAATATTCTAAGACTATGAGCTGTAGAGAAGATGCTGACTTGCTTTGATAAAGGGAGTTTCACTTGCCAGGTGAGTTTTCTGTACCTAATGAAATCACAGCTCTATGCTCCATCCCTCTATGTGCGTATGTCTCCCACATGGCACTCAAATATAAGAACCTTAGCTCCGGGAAGGCAGTACTATTAGATTCTGTCTTTCATTCCTAGAACCTAGCCCAGTGTCTGACACATAGCAGGTATTTAATAAATGTTTGTTGATTAGTACAATCATTGCTGTTGTTGTTTGGGCATTCAGGTGTATCTGACTCTTTGTGACCCCATACAGGGTTTTCTTGGCAAAGATACTGGGGTGCTTTACCATTTCCTTCTCTAGCTCATTTTACAGATGAGGAAACTGAGGCACGCAGGGTGAAATGACTTGTCTAGGGTAAGACAGCTAATAAGTATCTGAAACCAAGTTTGAACTGAACTCTTCCTGACTCTAGGCCCAGCACTCTAGCCACTGCACCACCTAATCGTCCATTCGGAATCATAGATCACCCAGGTTTAAGAATTAGAGTCATAGGTGCACTAAATGAAAGGGGAAAGATTCATGTAGGTTGTGACGACTTGCATATGAGAAGAGGAATAAAAGACATCACTAGAAACATGAATAACCATAAAAGAGGAGGGGCTGTCATAGAATAAAAGGGACAGACCAAGTACAGCGCTTATTTTCAGGGGCTATGCAACAACATAGACAGGCTTATCCTTTGTGGTTGAATTAATGATAATGATCATCATTGAGGTTTGCAAAGCACTCTATAAATATTACCTCATTTGATCCTCACAACAACCCTGGGTGGTAGATGCTATCATTATCCCTACTTTACTAATAAGGAAACCAGGGTACACCGATATATAGTGAATTGCCCAGGATCACACAGCTAGTAAGTGTCTGAAGCCAGATTTGAACTCAGGTCTAGCATTCTATCCACTCTGCCACCTAGCTTAAGGAAACATTTGGACAAATATTACTTAGAATCATAGCATTAGAGCTGGAAGGAACCTCAGAAGTCATGTATGACAGTCTCCTCATTTCACCTGAGGTTTTTCTTAATTCTAAGGCAGACCACAGCTGAGAATTGCTACCTATCTCTTTCCCACTGCTGATGGCCAAGACATCAACTGGGATATCATTGGTGTTCTTTGAAAAGAAAGGACCGGGGGCAGCTAGGTGGTGCAGTGGATAGAGCTCCAGCTTTGCAGTCAGGAGGACCTGAGTTCAAATCTGTCCTCAGACACTTGACACTTACGAGCTGTGAAAGAAAGAAAGAAAGAAAGAAAGAAAGAAAGAAAGAAAGAAAGAA
>NW_020951112.1:6132098-6173637 GCF_900497805.2 Vombatus ursinus | reverse complement strand
AAGAAAGAAAGAAAGAAAGAAAGAAAGAAAGAAAGAAAGAAAGAAAGGAAGAAAGAAAGGAAGAAAGAAAGGAAGAAAGAAAGGAAGGAAGAAAGGAAGGAAGGAAGGAAGGAAGGAAGGAAGGAAGGAAGGAAGGAAGGAAGGAAGGAAGGAAGGAAGGGAAGGACAACCAATAATCTCAACAATAGCCATGGCTCATCCCTAAGGATCCCAATCCCATCAACTTTTCTGACCTTGATCCAGATACCTCTGTTCTTCATAGCTTCTCCGACACAGGGGGTGGGTGCTCAAAAAAGAATTTATTACCATTTTCATCAGAGATTCTTAATGTTTTGTTGTATCATGGAGCCCTCAGACAGTCTGGTAAAGCTTAGGGAGCCCTTCTCAGAATCTGTTTTTATTCTGAGATAAAATTGAATATATAAGATGACAAGGGAAATCAATTATATAGAAATAAGGATGTAATTTTTCCCTATCCAAGTTCATAGGGCCTCTGACATTTCTCCACAAAAAAAATCTAATCCTGGGGGTGTTAGAGTCAGAATGAGTAGTCTGATAAGAGTTCTTCAGTTAAGAACCCCCAAGCCCATAAAATAAACATACACACAAAAGTAATGATGAGTTTAAGACTACAATACCATCATCCTAAGCTCTAGAGGTCAAGTAGTCTAATCTCCGTAATCAGTGTGTAGGTCTTGCCTCACCACACGTGGTCCATTGTCTTGCCTTGATTCATTAGGAGAGTTAATAAGCAATTCTGCTTTCTTCTGCCCTGTTCAGACAAAATCTGGAGGGTTATGCTCAATTCTAGGAAGCATCAGAGGTTCATAGAATTTAGAGGAGAGAAGAACCTTAGAAATCATCAAATCCAGCTCTTCCCCATTTTTCTTTTTTTTTTTTTTGGCTAGGCAATGGGGCTAAGTGACTTGCCCAGGGTCACACAGCTAGTAAACATTATGTGTCTGAGGCCGAATTTGAACTCAGGTCCTCCTGACTCCAAGGCCAGAGGTCCATCCACTGCGCCACCTAGCTGCCCCCCATTTTTCCAGAAGAGGAAATCTCAAAGAGGTGAAGTGATTTAAAAGGTCACTCAAGAAATAAGAGGAGCAGCTAGGTGTTGCAATGGAGGGCCTGGAATCAGGAAGACATGAGTTCAAATCCAGCCCCAGACACTTACTAGCTGTGTGACCCTGGACATGTCACTTAACCCTGTTTGCCTCAGTTTCCTCATCTATAAAATGAGCTGGAGAAGGAAATGGCAAACCACTCCAGTATCTCTGCCAAGAAAACCCCAGATGGGGTCACAATGAATTGGACATGAGTGTGAATGACTGAATAACAACAAGAAGTAATAAGCAGCAGATCTAGGCGCTCTGATGCCACTTTCAGGACTCTTCCTACTGGACCCTTCTGCTTCCTATAGAAAAGTGATTGTTGGGTTATTGTACTTGCTATTGAACATAGTAATCACACTGATGAGATGGCATATCCATTGAAGTGATATTTAATCATTGATAATCATTCTGACATAGAAAATGAATTCATCAATCAACAAGTATTACACACATAGCATATACATAGCAATAGGATCTGGACCTAGGATTCCATTTATATTCAAAACTCCAGAATGAAGAAATTCCCTCTCCTAATACATCTGCCATTTATAGAGTTACCTAGGGCATTGAAAGATTAAGTTACCTGTCCACATTTAGACACCCGGTATATGCTGCAGACAGAACTGGAATCCAGGTATTCCTGACTCCAGAGTGAGTTCTCCATCCATTAGCCACCCCTCCCCCACCTCTATTTCTCATACCAAAAGAAAGTCACTCAGTATAACAAAGAAGGGAGTGGGGCTCTACTCCTCCACAGAGATTATTTTCTAGCTTCAAAAATTAAGGGCGTAGAGTGTGAAATAAAATGTAAACCAGCAAACCCTCCTCCATTCTAGTGAAAGCGGTGCTTGGTGGCTATTAACATGCTCCTGGTAAGAAGAATGTTGTCTACCTAAGTGTTAATGAGTGATTTGTACCTAAAGGGGGTGAAAATTGATATTCTCTTAGAACATTAAAGGAGTTTAGAGACATTGAAGAGGTTTCTCCAGACACAGTTCCCTAGTATCTGGGGATCTCTCATTGCCCTCTCCCTCCCAGCTATCCCAGCTATTTTTTTCTCAAAATGCCCATTCACCAACTATAGAAAATGGAATTCTTTACCACCCTGGTATCCGGGTCTCCACAGACGAGAAGGAGAAAACATCTTGAACTATGCAAAGCATATTGACTGATGAATGCAGATGTGACATTTAGAGGAAGGGTAAGGGCATAAAGCAATAAGGGGACAGGAGAGTCTCATTTTGAAGGATTGAGCTGGCTACAGACGTGCAAAAGTCATCTCCCAATGAGCCCCACTCCCTGGGTGGAAGGTCCCACTCTGTTGTCTTTTCTTTGTGTATTCCCCCGAGGCCGACAATTCTTTGAGAGCATCTGACTCTAAGCCCCCATGAGGTGCTTTGATATTTGGAAAAGTATTACCTGCTTTCTCTTTTGATATTGGACGATAAAGTTTTTCAAAAGAGGTAAATGGCTCCCAGACAGAGAAAGTTCTTTGTGAATTGCAGGCTGTGGCTTTCCTGGGGTTCTTTGTGCTTCCTGTTGGAAATCCTTTCCCATGGCTCTGCCAAGGGCCGTAGTCAGGGCAGAAACCTCAGTCCAAAAGGCAGGCATGTCCTGAACTGTGAAACACAATCTAACCCAGGGATTTTCAACCGGGAGTCCAAGAAATCAGTAACACTTAAAAAAATTTCTTTTAATGCCTGGAGTTCGACATAATTGATTTTCTTTGCAATCCTATGTTTTAGAAACACAATTCTGAGATGGGGAGTATAGGCTTTACCAGACTGCTTAAGGGGTTCATGACATAAGAAATACTAAGAATTTCTGATCTAACATAATCCCAAACCCTAGCAGTAGGACTAATGTTTTTCAATTACTTTTTAAAACTCATGAAGGTTGGCAATTTTGTTCATGTGTGTGTTTATTCACCTCAACAAAGATTTATTGACTTATTTATTTTGTAGATTATAGCTCATTTATTAAGCAAAATAAAACTCTAACAGGTATGAAGTTAAAACCCACCAAGCCTTGAGGAAGCCACAGCCATTGGTGTTTGGGTTTGAACTTTCCAACCTCCACACTTATTTTCATGAGCTTTGTCTCTTGATTCAACAAAGATTTATTAGACATGTATTATTTGCCAAACATCATTCTAAGTTCTGGGGATACAAAGAGGTACAATAATAATATTTACATGGTGCTTTAAGGTTTGCTTTGCATATGTTATCTTATCTGATTCTCACACCTACCCCGTAAGTTTAAAAAACTGAGGCTGAGAGAGACTAAGTGACTTGCCCAGGGTCACACCAGCTAGTTAGTGTCTGAGTCAGGATTTGAACTCAACTCTTTCTGACTCCAAGTCCTGTTCTCTGTATTACCTAGCTAAGGAAGGGTGTGCAATAATTAAGGGGAGGATTAGGACTAAGAAGACAAAAACAAAAGTCTCTGCTCTCAAAGAGCTTACATGATATGGGGGAAGGATTGCACTGAAATAACAGTAGTTTTATCTTCTTCTTAGAGACCTGCTCATATTCATCCACTTATTTATTTATTTATTTCATTTGTTCATTTATCTTTTCATTCTTTTGCTTATTTATTTGTGTTTACATATTCATTTACTGCCTTACTCGCTATTTATCTGTTTGTTTACTGAATTATTTGTTTGTTTGTTTAAAGAACTCTCTTCTCACCCAGACTGGAATGGAAGTTCGGAGGCTACTCCTGGGTCTGATCCCACTCATTGGCTCAGAAGCTGCCTGTTTATGACATGGAATTTTGTTGTTCAGTCATTTTAGTTGTGGGAGCCTTAGCCTTTTCAAGTTAAGGTCTTTCCCAGGTCTCAGTTTGACTGAGGCAATGCTCACTGCATCCAGGGCCACCTCCAGTCATCCTGATCTATATATGGCCACTGGACCCAAATGGCTCTAGAGGAGAAAGTGAGGCTGATGACTTTGCACAGCCCTGCCTCACTTAAATCCAATTGACTGGCAAGTCATGGTATCACCTCCCAGATGTCATGGTCCTCTTTGAGAACAAAGGACAACAACATTTTAGTTGTGTCCTACTCTCAGTGACCCCATTTGAGGTTTTCTTGGCAAAGATACTGGGGTAGTTTGCCATTTCCTTCTCCAGCCTACTTTACAGATGAGGAAACTGAGGAAATATGCCTAAGACCACATAGCTAGTAAATGTATAAGGCCAAATGAGTCTTCCTGATTCCAGGCCTGGCACTCTATCCACTGTACCACCTAGCTGCCCTCTCCTTAATAGGCAACCTAATGGCCCTTCTACTCCAAAGAAGCTCCCTATCTTCATGCTAGACAATGAAGATTTTAGCCCTACTAAAGCTCAGAACTCCAAGATGGAGATCTTCTAGGCTCAGTTTCCCCAATAGCTGTGATGACAGATATGTGCCACCATGCCTACTGCTCAATTAAAAAAAATTAACTGCTATCTTTTTTTCTTGCAACATCTATATTTTCAACATATTCCTCCCTGCACCTTTCCAGAGAGCCATCCATTATGATAAAGATTTTTTTAAAGCATAAAATAAAAAGTTCTCTGTTCATATAGTATTTTTAAATGGGTTATCCATTGGCGAAAGGTACTGTTGGAAAAATAGAAGCTACTCTCCACTTCACCAAATCCTCAAGGATATCTCTAGCCAAAAGTGATGAAGATGGGAGGGTTTTTTGTTTGTTTGTTTGTTTGTTTTTGCATTTTATTTTTGCTTTTTCACCAGGTCTATTCAAGTGCCGTCCCATCTAAGGTGATTTTTTTGTGTCTTCTTATATATATATTATTATATACAAATTCGTAGATATATACAAACAATGCTATGTTCCTTGATGGAATGCAAGCCCCTAGAGGGCAGGGATTGTTTCATTTTTGTCTTTATATCTTCACTACCTAGTACAGTGCCTGGAACATAGTAGGCATTTAATAAAAGTTTGTTGACAAGTTGAGTGATTGAAGAGTTCCACAGGAGCTGTGCAAACAGCTCTGAGGAATGGGGTTTGTGGTGAGGCACTGGCCTTAGGCCTTCCACATGGAGGAAAGAAAATGAGTAAGGGTTGAATACTGTTGCAGGCAGAGACCATAGGAATAAGAAAAGATAAAGGAGAAGCCTCATTAATTGCGACACACTGAGAAACCCATGGCTCCCTTCTCTTTGTGCAATTCATTATTTCCATAAGGGATAGTAAGAATCTGGAAAAGAGAGAAGATTAAAAAAAAAAAACAACCTTCTGAAATATCTCTGGGTATTAGCTTTTCTATAGTTTAAGATAAAAGTTGAATAAGTTCTTGGGATGGGAAGGCAGGTTTAAGATGCCCTGTACTAAGGGAAGTGTTTATGACCAGACAAGAGATAGAGGAGATTACAGGAAGTAAAACAGATAATTTTGATGATATGAAATTAAAAAACTTTTGCATAAGCAAAACCAATGTAGCCAAAATTTTTAAAAAAATAACAGGAAATTGGGAGGAAAATTTTGCAATAAGTTTCTTTAATAAAGGTCTCATTTATCAAATATACAGGGAACTGAGCCAAATTTATAAAAATAAGAGCCATTCCCCAGTTGATAAATGGCCAAAGGATATGAACAGACAGTTTGCAGAAGAATAAATCAAAGCTATCAATAGTCACATGAAAGAATGCTCTAAATCACTACTGATTAGAAAATTGCAAATTAAAACTGCTCTGAGATACCACCTCACACCTATCAGATTGGCTAACTTGACAGAAAACACAAAGGACAAATGCTAAAGAGTATGTGGGAAAATCGGGATGTTAATGCACTGTGGGTGTGGGTGTGAGCCAGTGAAACCATTCTGGAGAAGAATGTGGAACTACATACCCAAAGGGCCATTAAATTGTACATACTCTTTGACCCAGAAAAACCACTACTAGGTATATATTCCAAAAAGATTAAAGAAAAGGGAAAAGGACTTATTTATACAAAAATATTTATAGCAGCTGTTTTTGTGGTAGCAAAGAAATAGAAATTAGAAATCAAGGCCCATCAAAGGCTGAACAATTGTGTCATACAGGTTGTGTATAGACTGTGCCAGAGAGATGGGTTCAGAAAAACTTAGGAAGACTTATATGAATCCCTGCAAAGTGAAGTGAGCAGAATCAGGAGATCATACAAAGTAACAGTAATATGGTAAAGATGATCAGTTGTGAAAGATTTAGCTACTCTGATGAAGACAATAATCCAAGACAATTCCAAAGAACCCATGATGAAAAATGCTATCCACTTCCAGAGAGAAAACTGATGAATTCTGAATGCAGATTGAAGCATACCTTTTTAAACTATGTTTATTTTTATTATTTTTGTCTGTTTTCTTTTGCAACATGGCTAATGTGGAAATACGCTCGGCATGACCTCACATGTATAATTGAAATCAAAGTGCTTGCCTTCTCAAGGGGGAGGGAGGGCCAGGAGGAAGGAAGATAATTTGAAACTCAAAATTTTTTAAAATGATCGTTAAATTTATTTTTACATGTAACTGGAAAATATTTCATGAAATAAATAAAAATAATTTTTAACGAAGAGACTGTATCAAAGGTTTTCTGACTCTTCAAATTTTGTTGACTTTGACTTGAACCTTGTTTTCACTGAAAAACATAATGTATTTATGTGGGAACTGTATTGAAAAAATATCTAATAATGTTGATCATTTCTTTATAACCCCTCCCTCAGGATGTCTTACCCTGGTACCTCCACCTCCCAACCAAGAAGTATGCCTCAGTATGGAAAATTGGACCCTGAGGCATCAAACCAGGTCTATAGATATTATGCCTAGACAATATTAGATGACTGAAGTCCTGGCTACCATGTCTTTCCTTGCAGTCTTAAATTTTTCTCTATTCATTTCATGTATAGATGTCTTGTTTCTGTTTTTATTCCTTCAAAAACAATTAATGCCTCAGTCTTATTCTCTGCCAAACACATATAATTTCAAAATAGATTTCTATTAATATCTTTTATTTTTACATCTGCATTTTCTTCTATATCCCTCCTGTTCCAGTCCTTATAATAAAGGATTGTAAGAAAAAAGAAGAGTAGAAAACAAATTCAGCAAAATCAATCTATGAATTGAAAAAAAAATCTGACATTGTATGCAATTAATCCTCACCTATGGAACCATCAGCTCTGCAAAGGAGATGGGGGAGGTGTCATCCCATATCTTTTCTTTGAGGCTAAACTTATTCTTTGTAATTTAACAAAAATTATTTTTGACTGTTTTGCCACACACATATTATTATCCTCCCCACCTTACAGATGAAGGAATTGAAAATCAGAAAGTAAAATAGCTTTCTCGGGCTCACTTAACCATTCCTGATTATAGGCAGGATTCCATCCCATGTCTTCTGATAGCCCAGGTCTTCACATTATACCTCACTACCTGTAGACAGCATCAAAATATCTCAAGTGGCCAATAGTTCTGGTTAACAAGGAAATAAGATCATAGGTTTTGTCCTGGAAGGGATCTCAGAGACCATTTGTCCAATCCCCTCTTTCACCTTCTCCTCTTCCTCATCATCATTGCTAACATTTACATAGCACCTACTATGTGCCAGGCACTGTGCCAAGTGCTTTACAAATATTATGTCCTTTGATCCACAAGACAACCCTGGGAAGTAGGTGCTATTATTATCCCCATTTTGCAGTTGAGGAAATTGAGGCACACAGAGATGTCATGACTTGCCTACGATCACAAAGCTAATAAGTGTCTGAAGTAATATTTGATCTCAAGTCTTCCTGACTCTAGGCCTGGTACTCTTTCCTAGCTGCTGAAAGAAATAAGAAAACTGAGGTGCAGAGAGATTAAGTGCCAGAGGTCACACAGGTAGCAAGTGTCAGAGGCAGGATTTGAACTCAGGTCCTCTGATTTCCACTATACCTTGCCATTTCTCATTCATCTACCATATACCCAGTACTGTGAGAAATGGGCAAGAGGTAGATTACAAGCCCACTATCTTCAAAAAGCATTTTCTAGTGGACAAGTATCAGGGCTTGTCTAGCCCTTAACTTAGTTTCTTTTTATGTTTTTTACTAAATGAGATAATATTTGTAAAGCACTTAGCACTATGCCTGGCCCATAGTAGGTGCTTAATAAATGCTTTCTTCCTTCCTTTCCTTCTTAACTTCTCCTCTAGCCAATGGACACATGAAGTTCCTTCCCTAATTCACATGTTCTCTTTCCTGGATTGTCTGTAAATATTTTCTCAAACATTTCTCCTTGAATTTCACATCAGATTCATGACAGGATTCAGAAGCCTGGGTACAAGACAAAGTGAGAACAAGAGAGATATCAGCATGGATTGGGTGTTTTCAACTTCTCTGGCCTCTCTGCATTTCTATCAAGCCAGTTTTCTGAGTCCTTCCTTATGATTCTGGGATAAGGCTCATGAAACTCCATAGCATCCCAAGAACTGAGTTTCAAGATCACCCAAAGGGCAATGGAGTGATCACTATTGGCAAAAGCAATCTGTAACATGTTATAAACAAGGCATTATACTGGAGAGGTAGCATTAAGCAATGAGGTCTAACTCATAGAAATGAGGGTGATTTAACCATATATAAGGATCCCTGGGTTGTTTATTGACTTAGTTTCAAAGATTACTATTACCTTTGTCTTATTGTATTTGTATTTTGTTAAATATTTCTCAATTATATTTTAATCTGGTTCAGGCCACACCCAGGAGTGTTGTGGGCAGCAAGGGTCCCTTGGGCCATGTGTTTGACACCCTTTACGCTACAAAGGATGCCATTAAGGATATGTATCTCTGGAAAACCAATGGGCCAGTCAATCCATTAGTCAGAATAAGGAGTAACTGATGGGCAGGATCCATTGGCATGCCTCATTGATAATCACCTAATGTATGGAGGGCTTAGCCCAGTGACTGGTAGATGGTAGGTGCTTAGTAAATGCTTGTTATTATTATTAATGTTTTTTTTAAGTAAACGACGAAGGCACCCAGAATATTAAGTTCAGCCCCAACATCAAACTTATGGGAAGTCACAGTTCAACATTTCAATCATGCCAACTCCCTTTTATGGGTCATCTTCCTCCAGTAGAATGGGAGCTCCTTGAGGGCAGCGATTCATTTATTTATTTATATCTGTATCCTAAGCTTTTCACAGTACCTGGCAGTAAAGAATTGATTGATCTCTTACTAGTTGGGGGGATATTTTGTTAAGCACTAGGGAATACAAAGAAAGGCTAAAAAATAGTCCCTGTGCTGAAGAAGTTTATTTTCTAATGCAGGATACAAAAAGAAATTACTGTTTACATATACGGAATGAATAAAAGTAGTTCAAAAGAGGAAGTAAGCAGCTGATGGAAGCAGGAAAGGCCTCCTGAAAAAAGTGGAATCTTAAGTGAGTCTTGAAGGAAGCCAGAGGGACTAAAAGCTGGAGATGAGGAGGGGAAGAGCATTCTAGACATGGAGGACAGTTAGTGCAAAGTCACAGGAATGGGAGATCCTAGGAAGAGGAAGAAGTACATTGATACTAGATGTTAGAGTGTGTAAGGAGGAGTAAAGTGTAAGGGGTCTGTGCTAGGCTAGGAAGGGGCCAGTTTATGAAGAACTTTAAATGTGAGGGGTGTTTATATTTGATCACAGAGGTAATAGGGAGACGCTGGGGCTCATTGGGCAGATAATAGGCTGAGAGTATGATCTGGTCAGAACTAAGCTTGAGGAAAATCACCCTGGCAACTGACTGTAGGGTGAATCAGAATGGGCAGATGAGGTGGAGACACCGGTTAAAAAGTCTGGGTGAGTGGTGATGAGTGTCTGAACCAAGATCATGGATGTGTGAGTGGAGAGAAGGAGATACATATAAGATTTGGCAATGGATTGAATATGTGGGGTGAATGAAAGGGAGGAGTTGAGAATGACCCTGCAGTTGTGACCCTGTGTGACAGAAAGGATAACACACAGGAAAAATAAATCCATTATTATTTATTCAACCAACAAGCACTTATTTATGAATGAGAATAGCATGAGATTGCCAGACATGGTTGGGCTGTGATTTTCATCTTTGGAAGGAATCGCCACCTCTATTTTAGATAATGGATTCATTGAGATCCCAGATTCTGGTATGGTTAATGAACCCTGTGAATCTTAGCACTTAACCAAGACCTTAAATATTAATAGCCTTTAGTATACTCATTAAGTTTCTCCAATCAAGAACCCTGTAGACTGTTAAGGGAACCTTATGAAACTGTGGGACCAGTTCAAAAAGGAAACAAGACATCTACACATGAGATGAATGGAGAAAAATTTAAGACTGCAAGGAAAGACAGGGTAACCAGGACTTCAATCATCTAATATTGTCTAGGTATAACATCTACAGACCTGGTTTGATGCCTCAGGGTCCAATTTTCCATACTGAGGCATATTTCTTGGTTGAGAGGTGGAGGTAGCAAAGTGAGACATCCTGATGGAGAGGTTATGAAGAAATGATCAACATTATTAGATATTTTTCAGTGCAGCTCTTACATAAATACATTCATGTTTTTCAGCAAAAACAAGGTTCAAGTCAAAGTCAATAAAAGCAAGGCTAGCATGGTGAATTTGCTCCAAGTAATAGTAAATGCAGTGTAGCAATTGTTTAATGTGGCAGCTAGGGTAAAGACCTGGAGTTGGAGTTAGAAAGAAGATGTGAGTTTGAATTCTGCTTCAGATACTTGCTAGCTCTAGGATTCTGGGTAAGTCTACTAATCTTTTTGCTTCAGTTTCCTCATCTATATGAGGATAATATTAGCACCTACCCCACAGGGTTGCTGTGAGGATCAAATGAGATGACACACTTGTAAACATCAATGATGATGACGATGATGATGAAAATAGCATATGCAAAGGAGGTCAAAGGTGAGTTCTACTCAGAGATCTGACACCATCACTGCCAGTAATTGTAGATTTATGAAACAAATGCTTTGTGACATGTGCTACTTGGAAAGGATGGGCTAGTCAGGAACAATGATCTAGAGTCCCTAATCTTATTTTGTTTTTGTTTTTAATACATATTTCAATAACTATATTTCAACATTTATTGTTGTTCAGTTGTTTCCAGTCATGTTCGACTCTTTCTTGGCAAAGATACTGGAGTGGTTTGCCATTTCCTTCTCCAGGTCATTTGACAGATGAGGAAACTGAGGCAAATAGGGTTAAATGACTTGCTCAGGGTCACACAGATAGTAAGTGTCTGAGGCCAGATTTGAATATATGGAGATGACTCTTCCTCACTCCAGGCCCAGCACTCTTTCCACTACATCACCTAGTTGCCCCACATATTTCAACACAACTGGTTTCTTTTCTATGTATTTTATTTTATGCATTTAAAAGCATTTTGAGGACTCTATAAGCTTCACCATATTATTAAAGAGGTTAATGACACAAAAGAGGTTAAGAATCCTTGTTCTACTCATAGATTTAGAGCAGGAAGGAACTTTCGAGGTCATCAAAGTCCAGCATCAAATCTAACACCTAACTCATTTTATAGATAAAGAAAATGAGGCCAGGGGAGAACTAGAAGGGACCTCAGAAATCATCCAGTCCAACTCCTTCATCATATGGAGAAGGAAAATGAAGCCTAAGATGACATAATAACAGGTATCCAAGGTGGGATTTGAACCTATCTCCTTGCCCCAGAATCCAAACTCTTTGCACAGAAGCACACAATCTCTTTGGTTGATTTCTGACTGTATATGACCACCCAGCTATCTTTCCTCTACCCACTCCTCACTTCCCAACATGTGTATTCCTAGTAGCACATCTGTTATACCAACCCCTCATCACCAGAATAAAATGCTTTCTTTCACTCTGGATGGCTCATTTGGGAAAATAGCCCCTGGGGGCTTGATCCTGAGATTTTACATTCCCATCTCACAGCTTTTAAGGGCCATTACAACCAGAATGCTTCCTGACCTGAATGGTTCCATTGCTTACAGCTCTCCAACCCAGAGACATCACAGGCGTCCTTAATAGGTAACTCCTTTTGTTTATGAAAGGAAACAATGCTTTAGAAATGGAGGAGATGCTGAAACTCTGGACACTTCTCCAGGCTGCTGGATATTTGACATTGGTTCCCATAATAGCCCTGTGATAGCATTTCTCCCCTGGGAGGCCAGCTCACCTATCAAAGACCTCATCTTTTTGAAGTTTTGCATAATGTGAGACATTAAAATTAAGACTGCTGTTTACTGTTCAGCTCTTCCACCAATATTCCCACATTCACAGTGAGATATTATTTCCCTTTGAGATGCTTTCTATCCCTGCCAGTTACTGAATGCAATCAGATGGCTTTGCGTGGGCCAGCATACCAATTAAGTGCCTTGTCTGGGTTATGTGTTTTCTCTTCCCTCAGAAACTCAGAGGCTCATAGGCAGATAAACAGGCCAACCTGAAGAGAAGGAAACCTGATTTCTATACAGACCCCAAGACTATTTCTGTTTTTAAAATTGTACATACACATATAAAAGGTATGTGGCAAAAGGGCTGTGAAGAGGAGGGAGAATAAAAGAAGATTAATGAGGAGAGAATCCAAGGAAAATATTCAATTAGAATGCACAACCCTGGCCCTATTACCTTGTATTATTATACATCTTGTCATTATCTAAATCTGTTGCTAAACTGTGGGCATTTGTCTTCATTATAGAGTAGGATGGTATAATGAGGAGGCTCCAAATGCCACAATTGAAATGCCCTGAAATCATTGGAAGGAAGAAGAATGAAAAATGTTCCCAAGCAAATAGGAGATACTTGGTAACTGATCAACTCACTCACAGGTGTTAGGTGAGTATCAGGTTTTGTTTGCTGAGCTGCATTTAGTTCCTATTCTGGGAAACCGATTCCAAAAATGGCACCTTCCCAAAGAGGTAATGTGGTGTAATGGAAAGAGTTCTTGTCTTTGGAATCTAAGGAAATGGGTTCAAATTCTGCCTTTGGCACTACTTGAGATGTTGAACAAATCTCTCTTGGTCCTGAATTTCAGTTTCCTTATCTCTAAAATGAAGGGAAATTAACTAGATGAAATCTCTTCTAGAGCTATGACACTAATTTTTTTTTAAATTAACTATGTCATAGGGTGGATACCTAAAACAGAGTTATAACTAGGAATTCCAGGAGTGAATGCAAATTAAATTGAGCAAGGAGTGATGGAATGGGGAATGGGCTAATGAAGATGTACATGTGGTTGAAATAGGATGGAGGCAGAAGTCACATGAGCTGAGGATGCTGTTGAGGAAATAGAGACTGAATTGTTTGACCAAGGTATCCATTTTCTGATCCTTCTTATACTGGATATGTCAGGTATATTGGATTGCAAAAAAAAAAAAAGATCATACTGGCAAAAATGTGGAAAGTCAGTGTTGGAGGGGTTGTGGAAAGAAGAGCACACTATTACATTTTTGGTAGATCTGCAAATTGGTCATGCCATTTGGGAAAGCAACTTGAAATTATTTTAAGAAAGTGACTAAATACACTTTTGAAACAGAAATTCCACTAGTAGGCATATATTCCAAGATGTACAATGATAAAAAAAATTTTATATACATCAAAATATTTATAACAGCACTTTTGGTAGTAACAAAGAACTAGAAACAAAGATGTCTATTGATTGGAGACTACTTAGGTTATGATACTTGAATATAATTGAATATTGGTATTCCATAGGGCATGGTCCATATGAACAATATAAAGAATCATGGGAAGAACTTTATGAACTGATGCAAGTTAAACTAAGCAAATCCATGAAAACAAATACAAATGAATCCCAGGCCAGAGCTTTCATTCTCTTTACATACCAGATAACAAAATTTTACTGTAGTGAAAATACATACCTAGTTCTATCATAGGCCTGGGTTTGTACCTGTGATTACATTGGGATAGGCAACTCCTGATAAGGAAACTCTCCCTATCACTCCATATTAGCACCCTCTATGCAACTAAAAGCCTTACAGTTGTCTAGAGATCTGAGAAGTTAAGTGACTTGACCAGGGTCACACTGACAGTATGTAACAGAGGCAGGACTTTAGCCTAGGTCTTCCTTATTTCAAGACCATCCCTCTTTCTCCTATACAGCACTATTTATCATATAAAGATAAAGCTGCTGGGTACACAAAGAGAAAGAAAAAATCAAAACAGCCCCTTCCCACAAGAAGCTTATATTCTATCTGCAGGAATGAAGTGAGTGGAGTGTGCAATTAAATATAAGCAAAGAGAATCATCTCTCCCTCTCTATCCCCTATGGCATATTGATCCTAATTCTACCACACTCATCAAAATTACCATTGAACACTTCGTGACCAAGAATCATATTGTTGAATAAAAACCAAATCACTTTGCAAACCCATGCTCTTAAGGATTAGATTGGGGTTGTTAGGGGAATTTATTCTATGTACTCTCCCTTATTATGCATGTACCTGCTGAGATATTTATATTTTTTTTCTAGTAATCCCCAGGCTCCAGTCCACTACAAGCCTTCAGAAACTTTATTGGGTTTTGATTGAGAATACTTGTAAGAACAATTTCCTGGGGGAGCATTTAGGTTATACACCCCTTGGAGGTCATGGATCTTCCCTGCAACATGAAATCCCAAGGGGAAGCAAATCACTAGTGGAAACATAACTATTACTGGGGAAATCAGTCTTCTTGACAGGACATAAATCAGAATTCCTGACCAGACATAGCCATGAAAATTCCCTTGGCTGTGCTTGTAAGACCTGGGGTGTTAATACTGATATTTGTTAGAAAGTTCAGGAAAGGAAACAGACCTGTCTAGTAGACACCTCCCCACTGTCTGGCTCTGTGCCCTGCCATTATTTTTTTTCACATACTCCCAGGTAGATGGGGGTGGTCAAGGCAAACTTTGTCTTGCGGGTATTTCAGCATTCTTTCAATCTCCCTTCTTCCCTCCTGTGGCCCCCACAGACCCCCTTTCAGAGTTGTCCTCAGAAGAATTATAAAATTTTAGAACTGGAAGAGACCTTGGAGATCATCTTGTATATTCTCATTGAAATGAAAAACTGAAGCTCTGGGGATGGGGGGGAGGTGTCAAGTAATTTGCTCAAGTTCACACTGGTGATAAAATGGTTGTGCTCATGCATCTGGGGGTGCAGTGCATAGAATGTTGGACTTAGAGTCCAGAAGACTTGAGTTAGAACCCTGCTTCAGACACTGCTAGCTTTGTGACCCTGGGCTAGTCACTCAATCCTGTTTGCCTCAGTTTCTTTATCTGTAAAATGAGCTATTGAAAGAAATGGCAAACCAATCTAGTATCTTTGACAAGAAAATCCCAGACGGGGTCAGGAAGAATCAGACACAACTGAAAGCAACTAAACAAAGCATCTTATAGACAGTAAGGATCTGAGGCAGATGTGGAACTCAGGCTTTCTGATGCTAAATTTAATGCTTTGCCCACTATAGCCTCTGTAAGCAGTGTAGATTTGCCATCATCTGATCCCAGAACTTCATTTTCCTAGAGTGTACAGAATAGAAGAAATAGGCTACCAAAAGGACCTATCCACAAGTTGAAATCAATTAATCAAGAAGCATTTTTTAAGCACCTATTATCTTCCAGGCACTGTGCAGCTGGGCATTTTATCAGACAGTGGCTCATATAGAGATGACCTAGATCAAGTTCCAGATCAAGTTCCAGATAAAGCAATTGCACATTGGTACCCTCTTGAGTATACTAACCTGACACAATTTCCCTGGCCTTAGAGGAAGTTGGGGGGTACCCGTGGATAGAGTCATGAGCCTGGAGTCAGGAAGACCTGAATTCAAATACTGCAATAGAAGCTTACTAGCTATGTAACCCTGGGTAAGTCATTTAACCTTTGTTTGCCTCAGTTTCCTCACCTGTAAAATGAAGATAATAATCACACCTACCTCCCAGGGTTGTTGTGAGGATCAAAGGAGATAATATTTGTAAATCTACTGCTCAGCACATGGTAGACACTTAATAAATGCTTCTATCCTTCCTTGCTTAGGAGGAAGAGTAAGTTTCCACTTCCTTCTCAGAAAGGAGAAAGAGCATGAATGTTCTTGTGAGGAAGCCTCAAGGAAACAGAGAGTGTCTACAAAGCCTAACTCAGTACCAGTTAGAGACAGCGTTGGTCATTGCAAGCCATCCACAGACCCAGAAGTGGGAGTGTGGGCCAATGAGACTAAATAAACTGACTTACCCATTGGGAATTCGGAAGGCAAAGCAGCATACTCTAGAAACTACAGGATCATGTGACCAGTGAGGAGACTAGAATAAGACACCCCAAGCATAATAGGAGAGACCTTTATACATTTAGCCAAAGGGTGAGCAATGAAGAATATATGTAACACGTACTTGGCATGAAACCTGAATGTGAAATATTTGCATGTGATAGATGCTATTTATTTGGATTGCTGCAAACAAGTCTGATACATGAAGAGATATACTAAACATTTGCAATAACCTATGTATTTAGCCTTTTATTTAATCAGGCAACTCTAATCTGGATGTTTTGTGCTTTGTACTGATTGACTGTGACTAGGCTATATACAAATTTCATGGGTACTTTATAATATACATTTACAACTGTATTAGAAACCCAGTGCGATTTGCAAGAATGATTTTTTTTAAATTGGGGGATATTTTAATGGAGGAGGAGTCTGGAAGACTTCAAACCTATATGCCCTAGTTTGCTGTATAGCAGGCACAAGCTTATTTGACCAGGATTTCATTTCTCAATATACTGGTATGCTGGTATAGGGAATTTTTCTTAAGAGGAATTTTCTGCCCAGAGAAAGGGCAAAAGAAGAGGAGAAAACTCACCATAATCCATTTGGATTGAAGGAAGACCAGGCATGGATTGACCTCTGGCCAACCCACTGTCTACAAGGGGTCAGGCAGAAGAGCCACAGCCCTGTAGTCCAAGGCCCTCCAGCCTAAGCGTAAAGTGGTGATCAAAATTTAGAAGTGGTCATATTGCATTACTTTCCTCAATCTGCAGATAGGAGCCTGGATGGTCTAGAACTTCCTTGCTGGGTTATGTGGGAAAAGAGGGGAGTAGAGATGCTCTATTTTAGAAAAGAGTTTCTGATTATGTATCGAATACTGTTTTCCTTTCCTTTTCTGTACTAATGAAATGCTTGTGGTTAATATTTGGTGTAATTTGCCTAGGCCGCTATTAGCCCAGTGATAAATAATTATCTGGAATTGAGTTGATGCCAGTGGTAACTGGCATCAGTTTTTATACTGATGTAGGACCTTGAAACACCAGGAAAGGATACACTTTCCAGAAACTACACTCTAGAGACATGAACTGAAGTTTACAAGGGCCTAGTTCTGGTTGGTCCACAGTCAAGATGGCTCTCTAAATTAGCAGCTCACCCTTCTACAACCTTCTAAACTCCCAGGCAAGGTCCCTGTCTTATCTCAATTCTGCTTCTTTACTGACAACTTATACATTATATCTCTATAGCAATTTGTATGCACACCAAGTGATTAATAAATCTCTGTAGATTTCCATTCATATACAGACTGGCAATAAGCCAGAGAAATGTCTCGTTTTTGTTTTGAATGTGATTTAAGGGTAGCAAATTTAGTGAAAGTTCTGCTTTCATGAGTGGGAAAGATTTATCTGAGAGTATGTCATTGAAAGACTGGTGAGGAAGCAGTTCTGCTGGGCAGGCAAGGATTCACTTGTCAACCTTGTCCACCAGGGTCAGGAGGCAAGAGATAGCACTGGCATTAGTCAAAGGAAAACAGGGGTAAGAGTTTGAAGGACCTTGGAGTTGGCTGTGGGACATTACTTTATGGAGGAAATGACAAGCGGATTGTCAGTCAGTCAGTCAGTAAACATTTTTAAAGAGTCTATTATGGGGACAGTCAGGTGGCATAGTGGATAGAGCTCTGACCTTAGAGTCAGGAGGACCTGAGTTCAAATCTGACCTCACAGAGTTGAAGCTTACTAGCTGTGTGATCCTTGGCAAGTCACTTAACTCTGAGTGCCTCACCAAAAAGCAAAAACAAAAAAACAACAAAAAAGAGTCTATTATGGAGACAGCTAGGAGGCACTGTGGTTAGAGCACTGGCCCTGAAGTCAGGAGGATCTGACTTCAAATCTGGCCTCAGACACTTATTAGCTGTGTGACCCTGAGCAAGTCCTAGCCCTGATTGCTCCTTAAGAAAATAAAAAGAAAAAAAGTCTATTATGTGCCAAGCACTCTTTCAAGTGCTAGGGATACAAATAAGAAATAAGAAAGATGACCCTTGCCCGTGGGGAGCTTACAATCTAATGGGGGAAGACAATACACAAAAAGAAGCTGAAAAGGTAGAGTGTGGGAGAGGGGAAAGAAAATGGTATCTGATCATGAGATCATGGTAGAGAAATCTGTCAGAGAAGTCCCAGAGCAGTGCAGCCAGGGGAAAAATGAAGTGACATCTGACCTGATCTTTCTACTTAAATGGAGATTTGGAGAGACTTTGGGAAGTCCCAACCTCTTTCAACCTCAATTTTCTTATCTGTAATATGAAGTTAATACACTATCTTATGTGGTTGTAATAAGTACCAAATGAGATGAATATAAAATATTTTTGTTAAGCTTAAAGTACTGTATTATAATAAAAATAATGATAGCTGCTATTTATAATGCATTTAAGGTTTGCAAAAACATTTTACATATAGTAGCTCATTTGATCCTCACAATCTATTATCTTGTTAGCCTTCTCTTTGTTGTTTTTGTTTTCCTTTCCTTTTTTAAAATCTTTCTAAAAAAATTAATTTATGGAATAAAACAAGCATTTCCATAACAGTATAATTTGCATATGAAACTGAAAATCTAGTATGTACAACTTGCTCTGTTCTTTTCAAACACGTAATAAAGTTATCATGTCAATTTCTTTTTTCCCCTTTTTTCTTCCCTCCCACCCTAGAGATGGCTACCATTAGACCCAAATAGGTATATATAGATATATAGATATAGATATAGATATATATAGATATATAGATATATAGATGTACACACACACACATATATATATGTATATATACACACATATGTAAAATCATTCTATACCTGCTTCTGTTTATCAGTTCTTTAGCTTTCTAATCCATGCTCCAGTCACTGTCCATCTAACGCATCTGATAGAGGTTGACTTCTAAGGGTAACTAAGCCTTGGACCTTGAATCGCACCCCACAAGGAAATTTGTGTTTTTCCACTGGTCTGGTGAAGTTGAGGAAAGCAGATCCACAGTGTGATGTGGTCCACTTATCATTATTATTTTTTAAATCAGAGGTCTAGCAAGGCTTGTCATGTCCATTGCCTGGCAGCATAATGCTTCTTCTTTAGCAAACTTTTTAAAAATAAATTTTTCCAATCGTTTACCCATTTTCTTCTAACCACCAGCCTGTAAACACTGATTTCTGATTTTCTTCTCCTTTCCTGAGATGCAGATTATTTTATTATTTATTTAGGGGTTGATTGGTTGCAAAGATACCTAGAGCTACTTTGGGTGGTAAACTGGAAGTCAAACTCTTTATACACAACATATGTATTTCTTTCCTTCACCTATTCTGTGGTCCAGACAATCAGGCCTTTTTGCTTTTTCTCAGCACAATAGTCCATCTCTGTAATCTTTGCTTAGGCTGATACCACAATTTTTTCTTACCTCTACCTCTCCAAGTCCCAAGATTCAGCTCCAGTACCACATCCTACATGAAGCCTTTCCTGATCCTCTCTCCCCTACTGCTAGTGCCTCCTTGACCCAACTTGTATACAGTTATATATGTAGATGTCGCCTCCCCTAGTAAGATGTAAGCTCCATGAGGGCATGGATTGATACATTTTTGTAAATCTAACAAAATGCCTGGTACCTACCAGGTGCTCAACAGTGCTTATTGATTGAGTAGTTAGAGGATTCCCTAATAGTACACTGTGGCCCAAAGGCAGATGCTTTCCATCAGCCTCATGGTTCACTGCAATTCTTTCCTAACGAGCCAAACCATTACCTTGGCATATACCTGTTAGCTTCACAGAAAGCCTCCTTATGCCTGACATGCCCAGCCTGCTATGGTTGTAAATCATGGATCACTACACTCTGTGAGGACTTAAAAATGATTGTCAATCAAAGCCCAGTGAAGGGGTACATGGTAAATATGATCAGACTATAGTACATGATAAATAGAGAAATGCAAAGAATAAACAACAGAAATATATTTGTGTGTGTGTATAACATCAAAAAAGAAGGTGGGTGGTTCATATGTTAAGAGTGAGAGAACAAAGAGAAAGCCCACTTTCTGTATTGGTATCCTTGTGATGTCAGAAGGAAGGAAGGAAGGCAGCCACCACATGGAATGGACCCTCTCTGGTGAACCTAAGAGCTCAAGCTCTGAAATCAAAAGACTTGGGTTCCAATACTGCCTCTGATCCTTACTACCTGTGTGACCTTGGGCAAATCATTTTGCCTCCCTGGGCTTCACCTTCTTTACTTGGAAAAAAGGTGGGTTTTGGCTAGGTGTCCTCTCAATTGTCTTTTAGATCTAGATCTGTGATCTGAAACATATTTTGCTGTGATTAGTACATGGTCAAGAGTCAAAGAAGATGGGCAAGGCACGGATGGGTTGTGTTATGCATCACTGGAAGGGTGATTCAAATAGAGGCAATCCCAGATGGATTTGTTTATTTGAGTATATGGCCTGATACTATCACTCTAGCACCTGAGTTCTCCATTGCTTATGGCTTTGGTTTTGATGTCTTTGACCTTGTGCTATGCCCTGCGTCTGATTAACCCAGAGATGTGCTGGTGCTAATTCTAATGGGCTCATGAGAGCTGAATTTTTAATTTTTTATGTAACCATTAAAAACTTGGAAATTGGAAAACACTATATATCATGGCTTGATTTATTGTTTTGTTGATTGTCTAGACTTAGGAAAGTGATGGAGAAAAATACTAATAATGTAGATTAAATGTAAAAGTGTGTTCTATGCACATTATTTTAGGGGGGAGAGCTGGTTGTTAAGCATTTACCAGTAAAATCCTGGAGTAACCCCAATAAAATGGCTGAGTAGGAGATGTTTTCCCCTAGCAAACTGATCAGGACATGAGATAGGGCCTTGCATACAGCAGGGACTCAATAGATTTTTTTGAGTTGAAATGTCCCCAGCAACTAAACTGCAAAGGATTTCCCCTACTGACTCATGCTATGAGACATGGAACTTTGAAGAGATGATGAGCACACTTTGTTTGATGTTCTGGATGAACTAAAGTATTGCATGTGACTTTTCCTTTTTTCTCCTTGAGGAAGTCTCCTCCAGAGTCAAGTCTCTATTTGAAGACAAAGGATTTCTTTTGCATGCATTGTCTTCCTTCTCAATAGCTGTCTCTCCAACATTCTATTTTCCCACTGTCCCTGAGGAAACCTTGTCTGAACTCTTGTAGATAGTAGCTTCCCCTGGGGGCAAAAATGTTTAATCATCATGGTTCACATTGAACTCTGGGCCATCTTATTTCAACGTATTCAATAAAATTAAATTAAACAATCATTTGACAGCTAAAAAACACTTTCTTCCTTTAAATAATGCTACCATCTGCTGTCAAATGAACAAGGATGTTTCTTTCCTATGTGGGAAACAAGCAGAGTGGGGAACTGTCCATAGCTGAAATTCACTGAAAGAATCAAGGAGATCAGGGTCAATTCCACATGCCAGGATTTAAAAAGATGTGGACATTCAGAGTTAGTCAAATTCAAAATAACTCTTGTCTGAACTCAATTCTGAATGGAAACCCCATTTATGAGATTCTTGTCAGCATGGTACAATGGAAAGAATGCTGGACTGAGAATCAGAGAACCTAAATTTGAACCCTGGCTTTCCCTTTGCTTCTTCTATAAACTTAGATGGGTCCTTTACCCTCTTTGGGCCTCAATTTCCACACCTGAAAAGTAAATGGTTGGACTAGATGACTCCTCAGGTCCCTTTCAGCTATAATTTTTAAATTTTAACCTCAGACTATACTTACCCCTTTTTTACATTTTAACTCACACATATAATAACAACAATAACAGCTAGTGCCATATAGTGCAGCTCATTTCAGTCTCACAACAACTATGAGAGTCATGTCCTCTTATTATTATCCTCGTTTGACACATGAGGAAAAAGAGGCAGAGAGAGGTTAAGTTATTTGCTTAGGGTCACACAACCAATAAGTGTCAGAGACCAGATCTGAACTTAGGTCTTCCTGATTCTAGGTCAGGTGGCTATATCCAGAGTGGCACTTTGCTGCCTGCTATGTTCACCTTGCTAGATGCAAGTGATGCAAAGGTGATAAGTAATATATTACCTGCCCTCAAGTAACCTATAATTTACTGATGTTGTAAGGGAATGTCACATCAACACAAATATATTTGATATAAAGATTTATTGTAAGGGCAAAGACAGATTGAGAAAAAAAAACATTCTATGAAAACTTGGGGAGGATCACTTGGAGCTGGGGGATCAGAGAAACCTTCATGAAAAGCTAGAACTTGACCTAAGCCTGAAAGGAAGAAAAAAAATTTGGTATATGAAGATCTGGCGGGTGCCTATTCCAGGCACGTTTGCAAATGAGCAGAGATAACACATGAGAGAGCAGAATGAGATCAGGGAACAGAAAATAGTCCATTTGTTGGAGTGTAGACTGCCTGTTAGAAAAATCTGAAACAAAAATCTACTACAGGAGTGAGAGAAGGAAAACCTTTATTACACTTCTCACAAGAAAACCAGGCATACTGCACTCTACTAGCATGTCGCACTGGTTCAGTGGTAGAATCAACTTTTAAATAGTTAGTAAGATCCATACTCCACCCACCAGGACTAGGATTGGTCTAGTTCATCTGAGTTACACTCTTCCTGAACCATCTATCCCATGTTCTTCCATGTTCCTCCTTGTCATGTTAACTCCACCTGGATCATGCAACTCATGTTCAAAAATGGTGGCTATCTCCACCCTCAGGGTGTGTCAGTTAATATTTTACAAGTTCATTAAGCAAGTGCAGTGGAGAAAAGCCTTTGCCCTGACGAGGCTCTGTCCTTGACTCTGATGGGTTGCAACTGGTTTAGCCTACAGGGCTCTTTCTTAAGGAACTAGTTGTTTGCCGAATGTTTGGGGCACTTTCTGATTGGTTGAGGGACTATCCACAAGATCTTGGAAGTCCTTCTCAGAATCCCCTTGCTCTGTTGTGGAAACCTAACTCCTAATCCTTTCTCACACAGTCTGACTAGGAGTAATAAGAAATAAGTTATTATCTGCCACCTTTTTGCTTTTGTATAGGAAGTCTCCCATGCATGCCTGGAATGCTTAGTTCTAGATTTATGACCCTAGGCTCCTTGACTTTTTTAGAATTAAGCTCATGTGCAGATAGATCTCAGAAAAACTTAGAAAGACTTACATGAACTGATGCAAAGTGAAGTGAGCAGAGCTAGAACAGTGTACATGGTAACAGCAACATTGTACGATGATCAATTGTGAAGGACTTAGCTAGTCTCAACAGTATAGTGATCCAAGACAATTTCAAAGGACTCATGATGGCAAATGCTATCCACTTCCAGAGAAAGAATGATGATGTCTGAATGCAGATAAAAGCATAGTATTTTCACTTTATTTTTTCATGTTTTTTTTTCTTTTGGTCTGTTTCTTCTTTCTCAACATGACTAATATTGAAAAATGTTTTACATGACTGCATATAAATAACTTATATAAAATTGCTTACTGTCTTAGGAAGGGGGAGGGAGGGAGAAAATTTGGAACTCAAAAAATTTTTTAAGTGAAGGTTTGAAATTGTCTTTACATGTAATTAGAAAAAAAATTAAAAATAGAATTAAGCACATGTAACAACTCTTGTATGAGGTGTTTCCTGATCCCTTCCCTGATCCCTTCCCCTGCTCCCAATAAAACTTCTTTGAGAAATAAAGTAAAATTGGAATGGTAGAAGAGAGCCAGATTATGAACAACCTCAAATACTAGGCTAAGGGTTTGGATGCTATCCTATAGGCAAAAGGGAGCCAATATAGGGAATTTGGGGAGTGAAATGATTAGTCCTGTGTTTTCAGAAAATTATTTTGTGAGCTTTGTGAATTACACACAGAATAAGGGAGAGAATGGAAGCAGGGAGACCAGTACCACTAGAAGGCCAGTATCACAGTTGAGATCAGAGGCAATGAGATGGTGCTAGTATATTGCTGATTTGTATTTCTGGATGTCTGATACAGCTTTACCTCTGTCCCACACTCCACCTGCTTCTTACCTTTGGAATGACCCCTTCATCTCAAATTCTTCAGTACTGGCCTCTCTACTGGCTTCTGAACCCATTTTGTGGAAGACTCTAGACTACAACTCCTGGAAGTATCTGACTTCTACCTATTTGTAAGTAGAGCCAGGAGCAATAGTACAGACAGTAGCTTAAGGAAAGGTAAAATTACTGACTCAACATCAGTAGGATGTACCTCTTGGAGTTTTCAGAAAGTACAATATAAGATTCAGAATGACAGAAGTGATAATCCCACTATACTTTTGTGGAGATGACCATGATGGTAAAGAAATTCAAAACTATGTCACTGGAAAATTAGTTGAAAGAACTAGTATTAGTTAGGTGAAGAGAAAGCTAAAGAATTGCATGGTAGAATAAGTAGCTAGCTATTTACCTATGGAATCCAGACAACCTAGGGTTCTGTCCCACATTCATGGAGGAGGAAGATGAGGAGGAAGGGCAGAAAGAGGAGGAGGAGGAAGGAGAAGGAGAAGAAAGAGGAGGAGGAAGAGAAGGAGGAGGAGGAGGAAAAGGAGGAGGAGGAGGAGGAAGGAGAAGGAGAAGAAGGAGGAGGAGGAGGAGAAGGAGAAGGAGAAGAAGAAGGAGGAGGATGAGGAGGAGGAGGAAAAGAAGAAGAAGTAGAAGAAGAAGAAGAAGAATAAAAGAGGAGAGGAGAGAGGAAGAAAAGGATATCAAAAAGAAGAGGAAGGAGTAGGAATACTTATAGGAGACATAAACACTGACCATATGAAAAGAAGACTTAATTTTACCTGTTTGGCCCCAGAAGAATAAATAGGATCAAATGTCTAGAGCTTTTCTAAGACCATCTGGTCCCTACATGAGGACATTGAGTCAGAAGAAAATTTCATGACTTGGCTATAGTTACCCAGCTAATAAGTGATGGAGCTAGAATTTGAAATTAGATCCTTTGACTCCAAAGCTCTTTCCACAGCACCATGATTCATCAAATATTTGGGCCAGATGTCTGACTTAAATTCTTAAATATGATCAATAATTAAACACAATCTAAAATGGAATGAGATACATTGGGAAGAAATGCATTTTCTTTTTTTTCTCAAAATGAATAATTTTGATTACATTAAATTAAACAGGTTTGTACAAATAAAACAAATGTAGCCAAGATCAGAAGGAAAGCAGAGAATTGAAAAAAAAATTTACAGTTTCTCAGCTAATGGTTTCATATCTTAAATATACAAAGAGCTTTATAAAATCTATAAGAATGTGAGTCATTCCCCAATTGATAAATTGTCAAAGGGTATCTGACTATCAATAAGTTGCCAATTCCCTGGAGGTTCTCCTCAGTAGGCATTCACATCAGTCCAAGAACCTTGAGCTGTTCACCAAGCCCAGGATCCCTAATCCCTCCCCCCAATGTCTGGTCTTGCTTGACTCAGATAAGAATCATATAAAAACCCACTGGACTTTATTGGTTTTGGTGCTTGCCTTTCCCAGAGAATACTGAGCTGTGCCCATCCTCCCTGACTGTCCTTTGTTATTATGAGCACTTCCCCTCAATAAAGCTGGCTTGCTGCACCTTCCCCTTCTATTTTCCTGTAGAGCAGGATAGATTTCTATACCCCATTTCCTGTATAAGAAATGCATTTCCTGTCATTGAGAGTGTTCATACACTCCCAGACTCTTTAATTTGGAAGGTATCTCACGGGTCATGTTGTCCATTTCCCAAAGCATGAATCTTACCTACAAGATCTTAAACATGAGATCACAATTTCCATTGTAAATCCTCTGGAGATGAAGAATTCATTGTTTTTTCAGGTGCACTCTTCTACTTCCAGAAAGCTTTCATGGTTAGGAAGCCCAAATTTGCTTCTTAGTAGCTTCTGTCCATTGGTCTGTCTTCTGTCCACTGGGACTAATTAAAGTAAGTTCACTGTCTTTTCTATGTGATAGCCCTTCAGTTCTTTAATTCCTAGAATTAGCCCTTGCTTTATGAAGTTTTCAAGCCCTTTCCTCGGCATTATGGTTATCTTTCTCTGAATGTGCTCCAGTTCGACAATGACATTCCTTAAAAATGATCCCTGGAGCATAATGCTCCAGATGTGGGCTAGCCTGGCACTTTTATTGCCCTTTTTCTAGAAACTTCACAGTCTGAGAATGCATTAGTTTTTTGACCACCGTATCACACTGATAAATAATATTGGGCCAGTAATCCATTATATGATGCAATATATATATATAATTGCTTTCAAGTAATTTCTGCCTCTTTGGAGAATTGTGAAGTTGCTTTTTTTTCACCCTTGTGAAGTGTTTTACAACTCACTGTGATTAACTTTCTTCCTAATATATTGTCAATAATTCTCTTTTTGCGATCTCTCTGTGTCCCAATTTTGTCATTCAGCATATTAGGTATCCCTCCCAGAATCATACAACCTTCCAATTTGATAAACATGATATTTTGGAATTGGGGTGGGGAATAAATAGCACAGTGGAAAGAGGCTAGTACAGGCTCTGGAGCTAGAAGTCTTGGGTTGAAAAACTATCTCTGGCATGTGACCTGAAGGACTTTGGAAACGTCACTTAATGTCCCTAGGCCACAGTTTCCTGATTTGTAAAATAAAAGTATTGTGCTGCATGTTATCTGTGGTCCCATCCAGCTCCAAAAATACACTATTATGAACCTATTAGAAGTAGGAAGAAGAAGGAGTCAGGAAAGAGGGAATGACAAAGGTTAACCTTTGATTGATTGTGTCAATCAATGCACATTTCTGGAGTACCTACTGTGTGCCAAGCACTATGTTATACAGTGAGGATGTAAAACAAAAATGGAACAGTCTTTGCCCTCATGGAGCTTATATTCTATCAGGAGAGACAAAATATGCATTTATATGCATATATATAAATCTATGTACATAAAGAATCTATATAAAGCACATTCTGGGTAATTTAAGAGGGGAAAACACCAGCATCTTTGGAGATTAGCAAAGACTGTAGAATATTATGGTTGGAAAGGACCTTAGAGGTCATATAATACAACCCCAAAACCAATTCACATAGACACACACCCTTTTAAATAACATCTCTGTTTATGCCTCAATCAAATCCTCGATAAAAGTGTTGAACAAAACAAAATCAAGGACAGAGCCATGTGACATTCCAATCAAGACTTCCTTCAAGGTTGATACAGCTTCATCAATGAACACATTGGATCCAGTCATTCAAATAGGTCAAATAACTTTACTATCAAGCAATCCATATTTCTCCACGTATTAAAGACTATGCTAAATACAATGTTAAAATTCAAGTATATTATGAGGCATTGCTTTGATTTTATGTCTAGTGACCCTGTCAAAACAAAGGGAAGTCAGCTTTTGCTTTGTTTTTTATGAGCTTGTGTTGGCTAATAGCAAATCCAAGCTGTGGCTGGACACCACCTTCCTTCCTATAAATGGTGTCATTAGCGATGATACTAGGTAGGAGGTTGGACTAGATTATTGAAGAGAGATATTCTATCTCTAAGATTCTATATGTTTATGGTTTATCTGGAGTGGTAATAAGTTATACCAAGCAATGCTTACTCTCCTGCCTGGTCCTTCTTTACTGTACTGTATATTTCCTTATAAGGGATCTAGAGGACAGTTGAAATACCATCGATATCCTCAAATAAAATTTCTCCTCCATGCAAAATTAATTGGCCTGGATATAAACTAAAATTAGTTCCACCTTCTATCCAACAAGCTAAGCAGCCCAGATTATCCCAACTTTTGTGGCATCTCTGATCTCCTGCTAGGTGCTCTTTATTCAGATCTGGCAAATCTACTTCTTCCCAGCAGCCCACTGGGAGAGGGAAGCACCTTTTGCTTTACCTGGGCTGACACTCTAGGGCTCCTGTGCATCTAAGCTCTTCCCCTACTTGCCCTAGCCTTTTGACAGCAGCATGTCTCCATGGCAGCCACTAGGCAGATAAATGTCATTGTCCATTTGAGAGCTATTTCTCTATTTAAAGTGATGCTATTTTTAACACAGCAGTTCACACTGTGGATGGTGTTTTCTTTGCATCTAATTAACAAGATTATAGGGTACAGACTGGGAGGGAATGTAGAGATCATGTTCTCTAACTTGTCATTTTACTGATGAGGAAACTGAGGCTCACAGAGATAAAGTGATTTAACTAAGGTTGTTTGTGGCAAATCTGAGACCCGAACTCAGGCCCTCTCCTTCCCAATCCAGCCCTCTTTTCCTCTACATCAATTATCAGCAACATTATTTTGTGTCCATTCTTCATCTAATGCACAGATAATAGGTGGGAGAATAAGCAAGAGAAGAAAGGATGAGTATAGATAGACTCTTGGACCCTCCCTTCTGTCAGAAACCTAAGACCAGATTTCTGCCGAGACAAAGCAGGTGGCTGCCCAATTGGTGATATTTTAGGGCCACTAGAAAGCTCCCTCTCCCACTGACAACCAAAATATCTCTCCCACAGATGCCTGAAATTCTACCACATGATTTCCTTCAGTTTTAAAGCAAATATTCTCCAGAATACTCTAAAAATTCAAACAATTCTGGAATGGATGATTGGGTGAGACAAACAAGAGCAGAGAAATGTTATAGGGATGGGACCAAGGAAGTAGGAACCTGGATCTAGGCAAGGATACAGAGTGATTGTACCACAGGGAGGGAAGGCATAAAGGCTGGTACATAGTGGGTACTTTATAAAGACATTTTCATTGCTTGTCAGTTCCTTGAGAGTTGCAGTTATTTCATTCTTGGCATCTCCATCCTCAGTGCCCAGCACACTTCTTGGAACACTGTGGGTACTTCATAAATACTCATTAATTTATTGATTGAGATAGAAAAAAAATGTTGCAAAAAGACTTTAGCATAGACAAATTTATTCAATAGCCTTTCTCTAGTTCTAAGGAATAGGGGGAGGAGAGGTTAGATGGCAAAGCCATAAATAGTAATTCTGGAACCTTGGGCAAATTCAGTTGAGTAGACATGGGATGGGAGAGAAAGTTGGCCAAGTTGCATGCTTCAAGAGTATGCCCAAACCCCTGAGGAACAACAATAATCTCATCCTAGATTTCTTAACATCAGAAGGACACGGAGAGTAGGAAACAAGATGGGTGAGACTATAAGGCAAAATAAGTCCCAAGAGAGGGCTACCATGATGAAGGAATACATGAAAACTCTTTTACTATGCAATTACTACAGAGAAAGCCCTGGGCAATGTAGTGGCAATACAAAAATAAAAAGTGAGACAGTTCCTGCTCTCAAGAGGCTCACATTGGTAGAAAGAGAAAACCATGAAAGTCCAGGTTAAGGGTAGATGGAAGGCCCAAAAGAACTAGGGTTTTGATAGTGCAATAGATGTTAAATTCCAAGGGTCTTCAGGTAATATAAGTAATTCAGATGACAGGGTATTAGTGTGGGTCATAGACATGAGGCTGATGGTAAAGATACCAACTAATGTTATCTAGGGGTCAAACAAAGGACCAAAATGGTTGGGCCATAAGGTTAAGGACCAGTGGAGAACCTCAGGGTGTAGAGGACTGGAAGGGTAAGAAGTATGCCTCCAGGATGATGGCTATCCTTGGTGTTCTGGACTAAAACTCCAGTTGTCCCTGCCTTGTTAGTGGTCTTGGGGGTTAGGCTAGGGGTGGAGGGAGTACTAGGGAAAGACTGAAAGAAAGGGATAATATCAAAGGGCATAGAAATGAGAATCAGGGAATTCTTCAGATTAGGGTACTATTTTAGTCAGTTCCAAGCTCTGGTCTCCCAAAGTGGTGATAGGCATATTTGAGAGAGAAACAATTTCTTCTGGCATACTTTGACTACTTTTCTGTTTGGCCAAAAACTGGTCCTAATACAGAAATCTATAGTTCACTGGACACAGGCCAAACATAGCCAATGGAGTAGGTGTTTGGACTGGTCCCGAAGTCACCCTGATCCAGAATAACAAAAAATAAGGGTCATAACTATAGTGCACTAAGTTTGAAAAGTTGCTCATTTACAGAGTATGATATAATGTAAATATAATAAATATAATATAATATGGTATGATATGATATTATATGATATAACATGATATAACATGATATGATATGACATGACATAGTATAATATGTAATGTTAAATCTACAGGGTACAATAGGGTAGATTTTAGGGTAGATTTTGAGTGTCTGAATCTGAGGAAGGAGGCCATTCCAGAACAATGAAGAATTCATAGTCTTGATTAGGAAATAAATATTTACTAGAACAGGGAAGAGGATGGAAGAAGTGTTTTTTATAGTGCCTACTATATGTCAGGCATGATATTAGGTGCTTTTTGCAAGTATTATTGCATTTGTTCTAGACAAAGCAAGATCTAGACAATGTAAAATCTGATCTTGATTGACAATGTGGAGCTCAACCAATCAACAAGAATTTATTAAGCACAAACACAATATGCCAGGCATTGCATGAGGTACTGGAGATTCAAATACAAAGAATGAAACGAGTCCTATTTTCAATGCTTGCAGGATGACATTCAGAGCCAAAGAGAAACTTTGCTTGATTGGGTAGAAAATAACCTGCAACCAGCATCCTTTCATGTACTGATTGCTCCAGCCAAAGCAGACCACTTAACCTCACAGGACCACTTCCCTTGCCTTCCAATCCTTTCTCCTTTGCTCATGTTATTCTCTGCAACAATAATTCTGCCACCACCCCTTCATCTTTAGCCATTGAAATTCTACCCATCCTTTAAGATGCAATTTAAATGCCCTCTCTTCCCTGAAAGCCACCTCTAGCCACAATGATCTCCCAATTCCATTCCACAAACATTTATTGTGTTCTCACTATGGTGAGGCATTAGAAATACAAAGATTAAAACAATAGGTTCCTTCCTTTAAGCTTCCAATATTGACATTGAACATAAACACAGTAGAGCAAAACACAAGGCAGAATGGAATAGCAGCAAAGGAGAGATACAAAATGTTCCAGGACAGTGATTATTAACCCAGGCTCCATGGTCTTGCTGTAAAAATATTTTGATAACTGTATTTCAGTATAATTAGTCATCCTGGGTATTTTATTTTATGCATTTAAAAGCATTATTCTAAGAAGCAAGCCAAACTTCACCAAACTACCAGGAGGGTCCATGACATACACAAAAAGCTTTATCTCTGCTCCTTTAGAAAGAAGAGAACACTTTCAGTTTGAAGAATCAGGGAAAGCTTCAGGGAAGGGATGCTACATTAGATAAGCCTCAAATAAAGGGAAGAATTCAGACGGGCAGAGAAGAGTCTTTCCCCATTCCAGTCCATCTTCTACTCAGCTGTCAAACTGATTTTCTGAAAGTACATGTCTGACCATGTCAATTTGCTAGTCAATAAACCATTGCGGCTCCCTATTACCAGCAGGTTCAAATATAAAATCCTTTGTTTGGCTTTTAAAGTACGTGGTAACCTGTTCTCTTCCCACCCTTCCATATACCACATTCTCCTCCATGTACTCAGAAATCTAGTGACACTGGTCTCCTTGCCATTCTTCATACAAGATACTCCATTGCCCAATTCCACGTGTTCTCTCTGGTTGTGTCCCATGTCTGGAACTCTCTCCCACTTCATCTCTGCCTCCTGACTTCCCTGACTTTCTTTGAGTCTTGACTAGAGCCCCACCTTCTGCAAGAAGCCTTTCCCAGTCCTCCTTAACGCTAATGTCTTCCCTCTGACATTATCCCCAATTTAGCCTGTATATATCTTGCTTGCATATTGTCTCCCTTATTAGATCACAAGCTCCTTGAGAGTAGGAACTTATTTTTTGTCTTTCTCTGAATCCTCAGTGCTTAGCATAGTGCTTGGTATACAGTAAATGCTTCATAAATGCTTGATGATTGGACTTGAGTGGATGAATGTCTATAAGCAGGAGATGGAATGTCTAGTTAAGAGGTCAGCAGGCTAAAAGACCAATGGTCAGATATGTTGTGGTAGGTATTGTTTTCCAGATATAGGTTAGACTGGGTGACTGCTGAGGTTTCTTGAAATTCTCAAATTCTGCATTTCTGTGCTATTAAGCCAGTTTAGCTTAAATGTATTGTGTGTGGAGGAATGATGTAAAATTAGACTGAGAAGGTAGGTTTGGAACTAGATCTTGGGGTGACAGACCAAGAAGTTTGTTTTTGATTCTAGAGACAATAGCAAGCTACTGAAGAATTTGAGTGGCATGATCAAAACTGTATCTTAGGAAAATGAACTGGGTCACTATCCCTCAAGTTGAAACTCTCATAGCATGCTGTCTATTCCTCTTATGTACTTTTCATATTCAGTATTGCCATATAATTATTTATACCCATGTTCTCATCTCTATTTAATTAGAGGTTCTATGATAGCAGGAAGTATACATTATTTACCTTTGTGACTCTCCCAAGACCTGGTAGAGTGCTTTGCCCATTTACAAGAATAGGCTTTTAATAAATGTTTGATGAAGGAATAAACAAGCTTCCAATGTTAGGTGTTCATAAGAGATTTGTCATTAACAATAACTGGTATCTTCATAGAATTCAAGGCTTACCAGCTGCTGCACATATGTTACTCTTGTGTCAGACACTCTTTCCTGACACACAGGTCTGAGGTACATTTGGGGGCCCTCCCACTTCTCTGGCTTATGGCCCCCACCTAGATCCTCTGGGAGCTTTGCTTTCTGCCACTCAACCAAAGTCAAGCACCAGAAACTCTCATAACTACATAAGCTCACAAGGCACAAAACAGTCATAAAAAAGTTTTATTTACAAATGAATGGATGTAGAAGGGATACATTATTTAAGCCTCTGAAGAATCCTGATAGTCTTTTTCCCACTTGGTAAACCCTTTCTTCAAAGATCTTCATGGTTTTTGTCATTTTCCATACTGCTCTGGATTGAGATACAGCAGTGAGAAAATCTGGATTTTTCTCCTTCATATGAATGTCACTCTTCCCCCAGGATGCCTTTTCATCACTGAATTGCTTTGTCACAAGAAGTTCCTGCCCAGCATTTCCTGGTCACTTTTCCCCAATAGACTTCTTCTCTTACTATAGGCAGAGAGGCTTGCCCTGAAAGCCATCACTTGTCCACCGTAGTTTTTCCTCCTATAGCTAAGCTCCTTTGCGGGCATCTACAAATCTGGCCTTCTCCTGCAAATAGCACTCCTTTCCTACTCAGGGGACCAGCTCACCAGCTTCTGGATCACACAGAGAGACCACCCTAGGGCTTCTTGTCAAACCTAATGGGTTTACAGCTTAGAGATGAACCTATGGACCAGAGTGCCTCCAACCTTCTGGAACCTGATTTATATACCTGTGCACCCCTAGCACAAGGATCTATGGGACTGTTGCTTTCTTGCAACACTCAGATGAGGTTTCTGTTTTCAAATCCAAAAAGACTTACTATGATTCTTTCCTATATCCCTCTTAATTCTCCAAGTGCCAGTGTGAGATCTTCCAATTGCATCAACATTTCTTAGTAGTTATTGTTTGCTTTTGGAGAGGAAGAGGATATTCAATTTTCATTGAAGAGGAGGAAAGGAGGAAATAGGGACAAGGACATGGGCACAAATAATTATATGGCAATATTAAATATGAAAAGTACATAAGAGGAATTGACAGTATGCTATGAGAGTTTCAACCTGAGGGACAGTTACCCAGTTCATTTTCCTAAGATACATTTGCTCAATTTGCCTTTCTTTCACCCATGTACCACTTCAGTCATTGGGACACGATATTAAAATTACCCATGGACTTCTTTCTGAAAGCTCTTTAAAAAGAGGAGTCAGGGACAGAATCACTTGTTTCTGGCAATGGAAAGGGCAATATAGAGCATTTGCTACACGTATGTTATCTTATTTAAATCCCACAACAACTCTGTGAAGTACTTACAGATATTGTTATGTCCATTTGAGGTTCAGAGGAATTAAGTGATTTATTCATCTGTGGAAATGACATTAGTGTTTGAGGTAGAATCCAAACCCAGGTCATTCTATGCCCAACATTCTTTTCAGTATATCATAGCATCTCTTCTGCCTCCTTGAAACTGAATATTGGGAATGGTTGATCTACTTCTTACAATACATGGGAACACTCACAACTTCCATTTCTCCTTTCTCATCCTGTACACTTACCTTCCCTATTTCTCTCTTAGCAGTTCAGAGCCATTGTCAGCAGCTATTCTACCCATTATGATAAGTTTTCCCAGGTCTAATGACCATCTGTCTAATTCCCTCTCCCTGGCCCCTTTTATTCTTCTCACTCAGGACTTGCAGGGTCCCAGGAGAGCAAAACTCCTACCAGAACACAAAAACTCTGAATTCTAGAAGCAATACAAAAAAAAACCAAAAACATTCTGGCCCAGAACAATGTTCTTTTCCCCAGGATTACTGTTTTCTTTTCATAACTGGTGATCAAATTAAGACTGTAATGTGAGGAAGAAGAGGCTAGCAGAAAGGAAAATACCAAAGACATCTTTTTTTCCTCCATAAACAACCACATAAAGCTAGAAGTTAAATGGGAAAAAAAAGAAAAGGAGGGGAAAAAAGCAGAAGACTTGGGTGCAATCTACAAAATTAGTTTACTGAGGTTAAAAAAAGGGTTATTTTTAGTGGAGTTTCCTATTATTGATTTTAAAAATTCATCTGTTCAGGCAGAATCCATTTTGGCATCTTGCCACCTTATCCCTCCCAGTATTGCTTTCTGGTTGTTTCTGAACTTCTAAGACAGAGCTAGGTTTATGTATAAGCATATATATATATATATATATATATATATATATATATATATATACACACACACACACACACACACACACACACACACACATACACATACACACACACGCATACATACACATATATATATACATACACATATATATACATACACACATACACATATATGTGTATATATATATATTCACACACATTGTGTATATATGTGTGTGTATACATATATAATATACATATACATACATACATATATATGGAGTGTGCTTATCTCTGGGATGGTGGGCCACAGCACCCTTGCTACACTATGATCCAACACCACGACTGGAAAAAAATAACTTAAACTTCATTTTTTTTTCCTGATGGTCCATCAATTGTATTCTCTTTTTGTACAAATGCAACATTATTGTTATTGCTTTTATCTTCATTATTATCATAGACCGTTTTTGTCTTTGTATTCCCAGCACCAAGCAGAGTGACTTAGATGGGGCTCTTAATAAATGTTGGAGTGAACCTTCATTATTAACAAGACAGTAGTTGGGATTGAAGGTATCGACATGAAAAGAAAAAAAGAGGCAACATAGAAACTCCCTCCTTATTGAAAATGCACCCTGCAAATTACAAATTGGATTCCCAACACACACACACACACACACACACAATATGTGCATGTGTGTATGTACATATATGTATATATACATATATACAACATACATATATACACATGTGTGTATATCCATATGTACACACATATATGTGCGTGTATGTATATATGTAGAAGCATATATATCTACCTAGGTACAATGTACTACACAAAGACCCCTAAAAAATCCTCACACACATATATACATACATACACTCTTGACTGATCCTAGAAATGTAAGTGATAGGTGGATAGATAAATGGATTGATGGTTGGATAGATAAGTGATAGATAAATAGATACATACATAGGTACATAGATAGATGGCTAGATATATCAATAGATAAATAGATGATAAATACATACATGGGTATGAAGATGATTAGATGAATACATGCATGCATGCATGTATATACAGAGAAATAGATAAAGCTTTCATTAAGTGCTTACTATGAGTCAGGAACTATGCTAAGGTACTAAGAGTTTAGGAAACAAATACAAGCAAGCAAGTTAGGTCCTGCCCTCAAATTGCTTACTTTCTAATTTAGGAAGGCAATAAAGTGGAACAGGGATACAGCCACATTGGCATGGTACGATAACAAGAGAATTTCATGGAAACTCAGTTCCTATCAATATAAGGAAAAATTCAGCTATCAGAGTCAGGAAACCCACAGGTGAAAGCCAAGGCTGTAGTTAGTGTGGGAGAGGAGGGGGAGATGTGGAGATAAAGGTAATGGCTGGAGTGTAGATTGCATGGGATAGAGATAGCTGGGAAGTAGTGAGGAGACCTGATTCCTAGCAAGAAAAAGCAATCATCTAGCAGAGCCGGGAATCCAGATTTAATGTCATGTTCCTTTAGCTTAAACTACTTGCCCCTGTTAAAATATGCTAGACACTTAGCACCTCTACTGAACCTTGAAGTAAGGGAAAGATTTCACCAAAGAGATATAGGAGGTATCCCTTCTAGTCAAGGCAGATGGCAGGTAGGAAAAGGCAGTGTAAGAATAGGTTATAGCAGTGGTATAGCTTAACCTAAAAAAAAGGTTTTTGAAGGATAAAAAATGTGAACTGAGAATTAAAAGATAGGTTGGAGTCAGGTCAGGAAGGACCTTGAACGTCAAATTAAGGTTATACTTATTCTAAGATCATGGGGAGCCACTGGAATACATGGGTCTTAAAATTTATGGATGGGCGTGTCACTTAATCCAAAGCCTTCATTTTACAGATGAGAAAACTGAGACCCTATGATTTGTCCAAGATCACAAAAGTAGTAAGCAGCAGAGAGAGAGAGAGAGCTGAAGGGGGTCTAACACCTTCATTTTGTAGAAGAGAAAAACTAAGGTTCAGAGAATTTGAGTGCCAAAGGAATTCACAACACAAGAAAAGTTAATAACCCCTTCTCTAAACAATTCTCTTCCTGGTAAACCATTCTTGACAGACAAGAGAAGACAAGGCTGCTCTCTAAGTAAGTTCATAATAGTAAGTTTGGGGTATATTTATCAATTTCGACCATGGGGGCTGGGGAGATAGGAAGAAGTTTTCTCTTAAGCATGTCAGCCTTGTCAAGTTTGTAAGTGAGGGAATCTGAGTATGGCAGCTCCAGTCCATGGAAATGATAGATTATTTATTTATTTATGCATTTGTATTAAGGTCAGTGTATTTATTTCACAGTTGGGAAGGATGATTTTTGACATTTTCAGAGAAGGGATTGATTGGTTTGTGTCCATTTTCAAAAATCACCATGGCAAAAATCCATGGTAGAAGCAACCCTAGAGAAAAACAGTTTCTATCTCAACTGTGCCTATCACCATTTTGAAAGGCATCCAGATATACTGGGAAAGGATAGAAATATTAGCATATATGAATAATAGCCAACACATGCTTTTGTATACCTAAATGTAGTGCAACTGAGAAGCATCAGACCAGAATTTCTGTTGGATTGTGAGTTCCATGCAAGTGAACAAAACCTCTTAAATGTAAAAAGAAGCTTTAGTCTAGAACACTTTTTAGCTTACCAAAATCCTTCTCTATCCCTGGTCATGGAAAATGGAAAAACCTGTGTACCAATACAAAGAAGAAATACAACGAGAGGATGTTCATGCTAATTCATTCCATGGTTGCCTTCTGTACTGGTTTCCTGGATCAATGCACAAAATAAATATGGCTCCAAAAATATGAAATGGTTCCTCTTAAGGATTAGATTTCTTGACCAAAACCTCCAAACATTGAAGAAATTCGGATATTTGGACTGAATATGAGGTGCCCGACCCAGAGTCTATGATAAGAGAGCACGATTTGGAAGAGACATAGAAGTCCATTTAATTCAACACCTACATTTTAAAAATGAGGAAATTTAGGACAATGGAGGTCAAGTGACTTTCCCAAGGCCACACAATTGTGGGATTTGAACCCAGCTTTTCAGGCTTAAGAACCAGTGCTATCTCTGCTATATCTTGCTTACAGTTATGGAAATCTTAGAAGTGTTTCGGACAGATCATAGGACACAAGTGAAAGGACTCTCCAAAACTTTATTTTTCTGCTAGCAGATGGCTAAAAAACAACAAAGATAGACTATGTGTAGATACAGGGAATTATTGCCAATGATGTCCTATTACTGATTCTTACTCTCACACCTATTGATTCACACACACAATAATCCAATGTGCCATGCTTTACGAATTATTGATACTTCACTGCTACAAGGACCAATAATTTCATTTGGGATGGGAATTCCTTCCTCTGATGTAAATTGCAACACCCCTGTGACTTAGTGAATGCTCTTTGAGAGTTCCTGTGGTCAAAAAGTCATTAACTTTGTGCCAAACTGGTAATCAATGAGTTTCTCTAAACTTAGCCAGGCCAATCTTCAGACAAGAAAAAACCCCATAAATTGTGTTGCCAAGGCCCTACTTGAAGATTTTACAGCATAGGAGGACCTGCTAGACTTTATACTTCTTTATTATAGCTTTTGAGAACTCAGGGTCACCTCCACACTGTGATGAGGAAGCCGAGAATGACTTGAGTGGAGTTTTATTGATATAAAGCTATACACATTTAGCCAGAGAAAACATTTTCCTATAAAATAGTACTTCTCGGTGTTGACTACAGTTTCTGCAATAGCCTTAATAGATCTTGTGCTAAATCTACTTGTTGTTTAACCCAAAGAAGCTTTCAACTTTTATCTTAACAGTGTCTTGCACATAGTAGGCAGGGAATAAATGTTTGCTGTTGAATTGAATCAGCTCCTAAATTTATCTCAATTTATCAAAGTGCATTCTGGTTTGTATCTATTTAAAAATCATTTGGCATCAGAAAACCTCTGTTTAACTATTTAGATGGGAAACCCAAAGGCATTGAAGTGACTATGTATGTGTGTCAGCATCATGGCCAGGGGTGGCAGCAGAGAGTAGCAAATCCTCTATCGGCACCTTAGCCAGGGAAAAGGAGACAGCTGGCTACGGTCAGGCTGCATGGTGATAACTTTACTAGTTTGTGGAAATGATATATGGTGAGGAAATTTGAGGAAGAGGGAGAGTTTGGGTTACTGCTAATAGTTTATGAAACTATCCATTAATGTGAAGCCTTTAAACAGAATTAGCTGTCAGAGACATGTTCAGACCTAGGTAATCCAGAGGCATGGTTTGGACATGACTACAGGCATACCTCATCTTCCTTGCATTTCACTTTATTGTGCTTCATGGATAGTAAGTTTTCTAGTTCACAACTATTTTTTTTAAATGACAGGGTAAAGTAGTGCTTCCTTTTATCTCTCGCCAAATCCATAGAATCATAGATTTAGAGCTAGATAGGACCTTAAAGGATATCAAGTTTACCTCCTATATTTTGCATATGAAGAAACTGAGAAGTGTAAAAGTTGTGACTGGTCCAGGATCACACAGGAAGTTTCACACATGCATATATACATATATGTATATGTGTACGTGTGTATATGTATATGGGTATATGCGTGTGTGTGTGTGTGTGTATTATTTTCAAAGACGTAATCCTTTCCATCTACACAGCCTCCCCTCTCCTCCCAGGAAAATTCATAGGATCATAATTTTATGTTTGCAAGGAAGCTTCAAGTTCAATCCAATCATTTTACAAATGGGGAATCTGTAATACAGGGAGATTAACTGACATATCCCTGGGTCACACGGCTGGTTAGGTGTCTCAGGTGGGATTCAAATACAGCTTTTCATTTTCAAGTATCTAGTCATTTCTAAGTATCTAGTCATCTTCCCATCCACGAATTTTCAGCAAAGTACATGGAAAAAACCTAATCACTGTGCATACTTTCTTGGTGTGCTATAACTGTACTTAAAAAAAAAACACCTTGTTCCAAACTAGAAAGTTTCTCTTAATCTAGTATATATTTCCCCAGATTTATCTAAAAATTGAGAAATAGATATCTTGACTATGTCCATGTGGCCCCAAAAGAGAGGAGAAAAACCAGTTATTTCATTAATGTGGTCATGTAGAAAAGTAGACTGTATGTTTGGAGCTCTAGCTGGAGAGTTGCAAGCTGGCACTGAAATTTCCTAAGGGGTCCTGGTCATACTCACTTCACTCCCAGCTCAACTCACTACTTGACTTCTCTACCTCTCCATCTTCCCAGCTCTCCTTTCTACTTCACCTTTGTGTTTTTGTCTTCCTCTAATATAATGCAAACTCACTGAGGTCAAAGATTATATTATTTGCAATCTTCAGTACTTAGCACAGGCCTGACACATAATAAGTTCTCATTCATTCTCATTCTCTCTCTCTCTTTCTCTCTCTCTCTCTCCTCTCTCCTCTCTCCACTCCTCCTTCAGAAAACCAGAAGGTCTTTTGAGAAACATTTTTGATGCTGCTGCCAAATGAACATTTATTAATTACCTATTATGTGCCAGGCTCTATGTTAAAGGCTCTGGATACTAAAACAAAAGTCAAGCTATCACTTGAGCTCAAGGAGTTTTCATTCTAATAAAGAAGATATCATGTACATATGTATACATATTTTACATATGTATAAGTATATAAGCATAAATATTTAACATATGTCTGTATGTAAATATCCATATGTAAGCATACATTTGCCTATGTATACATATACAGACAATATATAAAATAATTCCTGTCTCCAGTTCCATTGAAGCCATCACATCACTATGAAATTCTATTTGCTTTTAATGATAAGCATAAAACATTTTTACCACCTCCCTCTGTAACTTATTCTAGCATTTAATAAGACCTGCTGTTTGAAAAGTCATCCTTAAAGCTAACCCAGACTTAGGTTGGCATCTGCGTGCTCTATTCACAATGGAGATTGAAAATCTTTATTAATCCACTTCAGAAGCCTGGAGAGTATCCAGCACTACCATCTCCATATATTTTCAAATAGTCACTTCATTTAAAATGTAGACTTTTTCATCAAGCTAAGTGAAACAGGTCAGTGGTCATGGGGATGATACCTGTTGAGTGACTGCCCACAGAACAAATCATAGCTAATGAGGCCATTTTTGCTCAGCATCCTAAAGATAACATTGACTTCTCCTCCTCCTTTTTCCTCCTCCTCCTCCTCCTCATCCTCCCCCTCCTCCTCTTCCTCTTCTTCTTCTCCTTCTTCTCCTTCTTCTCCTTCTTCTCCTTCTCCTTCTTCTCCTTCTCCTCCTTCTCCTCCTTCTCCTCCTTCTCCTCCTCCTCCTCCTCCTCCTCCTCCTCCTCCTCCTCCTCCTCCTCCTCCTCCTCCTCCTCCTCCTCCTCCTTCTTCTTCTTCTTCTTCTTCTTCTTCTTCTTCTTCTTCTTCTTCT
>NW_020951112.1:6098948-6132088 GCF_900497805.2 Vombatus ursinus | reverse complement strand
TCTTCTTCTTCTTCTTCTTCTTCTTCTTCTTCTTCTTCTTCTTCTTCCTCCTCCCTTTGCCCCTTTGGTAAAAAGTTTCCAAAATGGTGCCTTAGATGCTAATGAAATAGCAATTTGTATAGGAATGTTCACTCTCAGTACATTTTACAGCTCTAGAACCTTTCCTGCCATAAAGAGCAGTCTCATGTATATTGATAGGTTTTTGTTACCTAGTCTTTTTTATAATTTAATAATAATTTTAAAAGCATTCATCAAAAACTCTGTAGTCTCGCCTGACATTTCTCACTTTTACATGGTGAGATACAGAAACAAATCAGCGTAATCGGCTGGCACAGATGCAGTGAGGTATCTTCCTCAAGTCTCAAGGCACTATGGTGATAGGCACCATATAAATACATAGGTAGAGAGACATAAACTGTCAGTTTCTCAAGGGGAATATAAATATGAATACCCAAAATAATATAATACCAACTGTCTCAAGTGATATCAAGGCTTTCTTCATAGCTGCAGCTCTGACAGCATTCCACTCCCATCATAGCCGGGGACAAAGGGACTTAGGAATAAGAAATAGGCAACCTAAATTAATCCAACACTTCCATTTTAATTGTAATATTCCAAATTTTAATAATCAACCTATTTAATGACCATTAGGGAAATAGAGTACTTTCAAAGGTCAAGAAATTATACAAAATTACACAGAATCACAGATCTAGAGGTCAGAGGGATATTAGAAGCCTTCTAGTACAAGCCTACCACTTACATCCTGCTCCTCGTTTTATAGATAAGGATGCCAAAGCCCAGAGAAATTAAGTGGTTTGCCTACAGTCACACAGCTAGTGAGTTTCAGAGAGAAAGAATTTGAAATCAGGTTCTTTCATTAAATTCCAAGTCTTTCCACCTTATACCATTGAGTCCAACTCCCTTATTTTATAGATGAGAAAGTTGGAGCTCGGAGAGGAGAAGCAATTTGTCCAGGTTCTTATGGGCAAATCACGGTGATGAGATTGATTCTAGGTCCTCTGATTCCAAATCTGTAACTGATTCTACCATAAAATTTTAACTCTAGGATTTTGATGATGCAGTCAATAGTATTTCATTGTGTCATTTTGAGGCAGCTAGATGGCACAGTGGAGCACCAGGCCTAGAGTCAAGAAGACTTATTTTCCTGAGTTCAAATCTAGCTTCAGGCACTTTCTAGCTGTGTGTCCCTGAGCAAGTTGCTTAATACTGTTTGTTTCAGTTTCTTCATCTACAAAATGGGCTAGAGAATGAAATGGCAAACCACTCCACTATCTTTGCCAAAAAAAACCCAAATGGGATCACAGAGTCAGACGCAACTGAAATGACTGAACAACTACAAAAATATATGCACACATACATACGTACATATATACATATATACGTATTGTTATGAATCCATTTGTCAGTCTGATATATATATGTGTGTGTACATATACATATATATGTACATATATTACAGTATAATAGGTTTCTTTTGCAATCCTATGTATTTTATTTTATGCATTTAAAACTATTATCCCAAGAAAGAGTTCAAAAGCTTTGTTGAATTGCCAAAGGAGTTCATGATACAATTATTTTTAGCCCTAAAGTTTAAGTTGCCCACAGATATTAACATTTCCTAAGAGTGTATCTTGATTTTTTTCTTTCAATCTTGCCCTGGGATATCATCGATTTAAGGAATTCTAGGTAAGGAAACTCTCCACCAAGGCATATTTGCATTTGCTCTGAATATGATCTTCTCTGGGACCCTGAGAAGTTGAGAAACTTTCCCATGATCACACAGCTGATATGTGCCAAGGGCAATACTTGAACTCAGGCCTTCCTGACTCCCAGCTGGTGTCTATCTGGGATACTGTACCTCACATAATGCATATTTAGATTACTAAGAGAAATGTCCTTTGTCTAATGTTGCTACAACTAAATTATGCATCCTCTTTCTGAAAAATGAAAGAATTTAGGTAGATTTCCAAAGCTCTGGGATGCCAGGTTTCTCTTTGATTTTAATTCTGTCTTGTTTTCCTTTGGCCCAAGCAGCCCAATTTCCTTTCACCTTGTCTGTGCTTCTACATGAGAGCAAGATGCTTTGCCATTGAGCCTCATGTCTTGACAGTGTTTTCCATCACAGTGTGAAAATTTTTTTTCATTTTCCCAGACCCTTGAGATCAGCTCCAGCCCTTGTGGAGGATGGGTGTTTTTTTTTTTTTTAAGACAGCTGAAGTGGATAAGAGCAGCTGCCCAACATCCCAAGGAGGAAGACGTGCATGTTTTGCTATCCATGGCATCAGCCTCCCTGAAGCTTAGCACCACAATCACCTGTTCTTTGGGACGCAGCTTGATCTTGTGGAAATGAGGAATGTTCCATCCCCTGAGCTCTGGGATGGGACTGCACCATCATTCAGTGAGCTTTGGCCCATCAAAAAAAAAACACAAGAGACCAAACCTGCTTTAATTGCAATAGTGGAACCCTCAAGAGTAGAATTCCTGACAAGGTCTGACAGCCCTAGCCATCTCTTTCTTGGTTCATTTCAAAACTAAAATGCTGTGACTTTTTAATATATTAAATAATACCTTCCACAGCCATTTGGACCATTTTTCCTCTTGGGTGATAATAATGGTCAGGTATGATTGTTTTGTTTGTTCTCTGCAAAGGTATCAACCAGTTTAAGGCAAGGGAATACAGCCATAAGGAATAGGAGAGAAAGCAGCAATCTGAAGTCAATGTTGTCTTAAGCACAAATTGTTCTAATTAGGTGGAGACAGTAAAGGTAATTACACTATTGCATAGGTTAGTTATATTTTAAAAAATAATAAACCTTACATTTTCTTTGTGTCATGGGCACTACACATAGTGTGTATGAACAGTCTCTGAAAATATTATGAATAATAACTTCACTGGGCTTGCAAGTCAGGAAAACCTTAGTTCCCATACTGCCTCCGACACTAACAAGCTCTGTGACCCCACTTAATCTCTCTCAGCCTCAGTTTCCTCACTTGTAAAATGAAGCTGTTGGACTGAATACCTTCTGAAATCCCCTCTAACTCTGTCTATGACCTAGCTAAAGTTTATATAAACCTTTAATGTCTGTAAAACCCTGGAAATTCCCTTATTCCTATGGCCTTCTCACTGTGGAACATTCTTCCATCTCTGTGGTTAATGTCACTTCTCCCCCTGGTGAGACCTTCCCGGGACCTCCATTTTGGGAGAAGCCCAAGTTAACGATCCTTTCTTCCTGTCCTAGTTTGCTTCTATGTGCACTTTGCCACCAAGGCCCTACTCACATATCTTCTTCACTAAACCCTTTCAGCTCCTTCTTATGTATTGTCTTACCATATTAAAATGTAAAACCCTTGAGGGCAAGGATGTCTTTCTTTTTCTAGCATTTATATCCCTAGCACTGAGCATAATGCCCCGGGATGCAAATACTTAACAAATGCTTGTTGACTGAACACAACAGATCTCACCTTGTCATTCCCCTACTCAATAAATATTAGTGGTCCCCATTACTTCCAAGAACAAATTTAAAAGGCTTTGTTGAACTTTTAAAGTCATTCATAACCTGTTCCCCTTCTACCTTTCCAGTCTTTTGATACTCTAATCCCCTTCACATACTCTAAAAGCCAGCTACACTGACTTTTTTGCTATTCCTTTCACACAACACTCTATCTCCCAGGTTTTATTTTTTCACTGTCTACCCCATGCCTGGAATGCACTCTCTCTTTTACTCTACCTCCAGGCTTCCTTGACTTCCTTCAGAACTAAGTTTGAATCCCATCTTCTACAAGAGGACTTTCTTGGGTACTCCTAACCCCCACTTCCTTCCCTTTTAAATTTCCTTATAGTATGTACATTGTTGCTCAAATGTTTTCTCTTCCCATTAGAATGGGAGCTCCTTGAGAGCAAGGACTATCTTTTTGCCTTTCTTTGTATCCCCCGCTCCTTAGCATAGTGCCTTACACAAAGTAGACACAATTAAATGTTTGTTGACTGACTTACTGACAACAACCCTATGAGGTATGTGATACTCTTGTGATCATTTTACAGATGAGAAAACTGAGACTGTCACAAAACTAATAAGTATCTGAGTCATGATGCAAACTCAGATCTTTCTAGCTCCAAGTCTCATGCTCTATTGACTTTGCCTCCTAGTTGCCTCCATGATGACTAAAGATGACTTGAATACAACAGGTTAGAGGAAAAGTATTCATAGCATGTGAACAGAAAAATAGGAAGGCTGGTTATACAAGGAGACTGAAAGATACCAGAACAAAGAAGCAGTGTTATATCGTGCAGAGATCTGGACTGGAATTTGAGGATTGGGGTTCACATGTTGCCTTTGATGCATATTACTCATGTAACTTTATGCAAACCTCTGAACCTCCATGGTCCTTAATTTCCTCATCTGTAAAATGAAGGAAATGAAATCAATGGCCTCTAATACCCTTCCAGCATTAGATAAGTGAGCCTATGAGCAGCCCCTATGGCATACTGGTAGCCACGGAATCTTTTATCCCAGGCACAGGATAAAATCTCCTGTATATTGGGCGAATCATAGACTTCAAGAGGAAAGAGATCTTTTAGGTCATCTACTCTAGCCCCCTCATTTTATAGATAAAGAATCAAAGGTGCCAGGTCAATGTAGACACAGTAGGAGAATTGGGATTCAAAACCAGGTCTTCTGACTCAAAACCCAAAATTATTCCCATGGCACCATGCTTCCTTCCCACTCTGGAGGAATTATGGATGGGGATAGACAAGAAGCATGGATAGATCACAACGGCACTGATGACAGGAGTGCCCATTCTGATGAGATTGTGGACTTAGCAAGGTTTCTAAGTAAAGTCGACATATTCCATTGAGTATATTGAGATGTTTGGTAGCTGGTTTGCTGGCCTTTTGTTCCTATGTTCCTCAACATTCTAGCTGAAGGATAAAAGTATTAGCAAGAAAACTTTTAAAAATAGGCTAGGAATTGAAATCCAGAGCTAATAGGAGTATGTCCAGTACCTCGAGGATGCTCCAAGATGACTTAGAAGGTGAGCTGCCAGTGTGCACCTATTGTGCTGTGCTGTGTGAAACAAAGCAAAAAAGGAACATTGGTATTATTCCAGGCTTAGACTGCAGCAAAATTAATCTTCATTTTATCCTGCTGAAGACAGTCAGTGAACAGAAATGTTTATATCAGAGGCATTCCTCAAGCTACCATATCACTTTTGAATAAAATCTTTGTTTTCCCGGTGACATTTCCACCCAGAGGGATCCTCTGTGGCTGGTCTTGGATAAGAAGCAATTTAATATATGTAATCAAAAAATGCAAAACTTCCCCAGACACAAAAGGGGACCATTAACTGCTTACTGGTGCTCGTATGGAAAAGCAGGATGAAAATGACACCAGTGTTAAAAGAAATAGCTCATGTTTCAGTAGAGATCACTGTTCTATTATACACCGATGAAATCTGGTTTTAGCCTGAACAATGAATGTTCCTAACAATTACAGTTCCCATAAATCCAATGGGAAATCAGAGGCAACAGCTCTTAGGTATAACAGCAGCTATTGGTGGTTATGTCTATGTAATGGGGGAACAAGTGGATAAAAGGTGAAAATTTCCATCTGTCAACCAAGAAACTGGATATGAGAGAGAGAGAGAGAGAGAGAGAGAGAGAGAGAGAGAGGAGAGAAACAGAGAAAAAGGAAGAAAAGAAAGGAAAGAAAGAGAAACAGATGCAGAGAGAGGAGTAGGGAGAGAAACAGAGGAGACAGAGACACAGAGGCACACACACAGATAATTCTGCTGAATCACTGAGGTACACCTAGGGGAAACTGGGGCCTTGCCCCTGGTCACCAAATTTAGATGGTGTTTATAAGTAACTTTCCATTGTTTAACACTATAGAAACAACACAGTTTAGGGCCTAGTTAGCAAGAATAATTAGTACTAATAGAAAACTACCAGATTAAAAACTAGTGCGAAATCTTCTCTACCCTGTTCTCACTTAGCCTAGCAATGGCCACATCTTGGGTCCCCTGTCTCCAAGAATAGAGGATGTCGTCTATACCACTTGACCCAGGAATGATTTTTGTCATTTTCCCTACAAACAGAAATTCCTACTTAGTTCTCCGATGAATTGACAGAAGAAATTAATAAGACCATTTGTTGAAAGATGGCTTTTATTACTGCCCATTTTGAATATGTGATTTCCAGTTAGAAGAATAAGGTATAGGAAGACTGGAAACGTATGCAGGTCATTAAAAGTCAAACAGAAATGTTTTTATTTGATACTGAAGGTAATAGGGAGCCACTGAAGTTTGTTGAATTGGGGGTGCGCCATGGTTAGCTCATATTGACAGCTGAGTGGAGGATGAACTAGAATGCGGAGAGATTTGAAGCAGGAGGACCAACCAACAGGCTATTGCAGTAGTCCCAGATGAGGTGATAAAGGTCTGCACCAGTCTGATAGCAGCACTTTCTCCACAACTCTAGTCTTAGAGAATTTCCTAAGGTACCAAGTTGAGGGACTTGCCTAGTATCACACAGTGTGTCTGTGGCAAAGATAGCACTTGAATCCTGGTCTTCCTGACTCCAACATGAGCTCTATATCAACTGTGCAACTGTGCCTTGAATTTCATATGGTAGTAACAAAATTAGAGAAGAAGATGTATGGCCCAGAGGATACAGAACTAGTCTTAGGGCAGGGAGACTTGAGTATACATGCTGCTTGCATTTTCAAACTCACAAAACCAAGTATGTACACACACACACACACATACACATACACACACACACACTCACACCCTGTTTCCTGACAGGAACCACAGTAAATGTTTCAAATAGTCCATGAAATATTTACAAAATTCCTAATTCCATTCCATCCCATTCAATTTAATACGAATCAACAATATTTTTGTCGTTGTTTAGTTGTTTCAGTCATGTCTGACTCTTCCTGACCTCATTTGGGGTTTTCTTGGCAAAGATACTGAAGTGGTTTGCCATTTCCTGCTCCATATGAGGAAAGGAGGCGAGCAGGATTAAGTGACTTGTTTAGAGTCACACAGCTAGTAAGTGTCTGAGGTCAGATTTGAACTCAAAAAAATGTCTTCCTGACTCCAGTTCCAGCACTCCATCCACTCTGCCACTTATGTGCCCAACAAAATTTTGCTAAACTTATGTTACTTACTAAGCACTGTACTATTCGCTGAAGATCCAAAGGGGAAAAAAAAATGAAGTAGACCCTGTCATGAAGGAGCTTAAACTCATAGATGGTCAGATTGCTAATAGGAGAGAAAGACATGGCAGTCTAGGAGAGACCATTCCCAAACACCTGAATTCTCCAAGCAGCTACCTGAATCAATCCTGGTTCAGGGAGCCTAGGGAGAAAACATTAAGACACCCTGTGGCACCTCAGTCAGACTAAAATGATTTCTTTCTTGTATGACTGGCCATGAAAATACTGAAGAAAGAAGTTTAAAAGAGCCTGGAAAAGAAACCAGTAAATATGGCACTGATTTAAAACAGAGAGGAAAATGGTTATGTTGCAGGAGACAAGACTGAGCATGGGGGTGGGAAATGCTTTTGATCCATACCATTTAGGGTTTTCTCTTCCCAAATGAGCACAATTTCTTTAGTCAAGGTCAGTTAGTGTTAAAAGCAGTACGATGGCCTGCTGGCTGCACGTCACTTATTTCTTATGTACTGGTACATTCAGAATGGGAAGATTATATAATATGAAATTAGAATCTTTCCCAGCATCAGCATTTGTTCTGTTAACCTCTGTAGTGCCTTTTGAGGAAAGTAGGATGTGCAATCTCTCTCATTCTCTCTTGGTTCAATCGAGATGGTATTTCTGTGAAAAGTGCCATATTTTAAAAATTGTTATTTACTGAAATGCAAAGGTGGCAAATTGGAAAAGTTACCCCAAACTGTGTAACACTCCATGAAATTTACTGACATCATTGTCCTGCTTTGAAAAAACAAAACTGGGCTGTATACTCTATTTTCTCTCTTTCTAGGTTCTCCCACCTATTCTGCAAAGCTCTCTGTTTGTCAAGAACCTTCATTCTCAGGTCTGATTCCAACACTGTGATTTTTTTTTTTTATTTCATATCTAGAATTGAGTGAAACTTTTTTTTCGGGGGGGGTGGGTACCCTGAAAAATAAAATTAGAACAGCAACATTGTGCGATGACCAACTTTGATAGACTTAACTCTTCTTAGCAATGCAATGATCTAAGACAATTCCAAAAGACTCATGATGGAAAATGCTATCCACATCCAAAGAAAGAAATATGGAGTCTGAATGCACATCAAAGCATACTATTTTCACTTTTTTGGGTTTTTTTTTCCCTTTCTTGTGTTTTTTCCCTTTTCTTCTGATTCTACTTTCACAACCTGACTAATGTGGAAATATGTGTAATATGATTGTACATGTATAGCATATATCATATTTCACGCAGTCTTGGGGAGTGTGGCGGGAAAGGAGGGAGAAAAATTTGGAACTCAAAATCTTATAAAAGTAAGTGCTGAAAAGTAGAAATACATAAATAAGTGAAAGAAAACTAGAAATGCATAAATAAATAAAATAAAAAAACAAATAAGATTAGAAACATTAGAAAATAAGATTAGAAAGTCCAAGATTCTGGGTAAAGGAGGTCCAAATGAATGTAAAACTGCCATTGGAGTTCTTCCAAGGGAAATCCCCCATAATAATAGTAGTGGTGTTAATAATAACAATAACAATACACTCAGTGAACCTAAAAAAGATAAGCTTACATCCCAACACTTTTATTCAATTTACAAAGCAATCATTTTACCTACTTGCTCAATAGTCCACTTAAAATTTAAAATCAATGAGCCTCAGTAGCATTTGTCTCACGATCATTTCTATCTGAACATCATATAAGATAAGAAGAATTCTTGTTAATAACAATAAAAATGATAACTGACATGTCACTTTAACTCTCTGGGAATAAGTTTCCCTATCTACAAAATGAGGGGATTATACTGTATTATCAGCCTCTGAGGTTCTTTCCAACTCTTATCCCTATGACCACACTTGGCCTCAGTTTCCTCATCCATAAAATGAAGGACAGGGGGTGGGGGGGGGGTTCACTTCTGAGGGCTCTGCATCTCCAACTGTATGATCTTATGGTCTACAAAATATTTATAGTGCATGTCTCACAGGGTTATTGTGATACTGAAATGACATGGAGTAATATGTACACATCAATGAGCAGACCAGTATGGTAAGGTTGTAGAGTGTGTGGAGGGGAGAAAGGCATAAAAAGCCTGGAAAAGTAGGAAGGGACCAGGTAGTGAGGAGATCTAAATTCCTGAAAAGTATATATTTCATTCAGAAGGTACCAGGGAGCCACTGGAGTTTATCAAGCAAAAGGTTCACTTTGGCAAAATCACTTTAGTGTCTTTGTGGAGGATAATTTCCTGACCTAACAAAACAGGGAAGACAAACAGCTGAATTTTGGGAGTTCAAAAAGAACAGATATGTGATTTGACTGGGAAACTATATCAGTGATTCTACCTGTACTGCAGAACTCAGTTGAAGTTGTATATTTAAGCAAAAAGACTGGCCTTCCTTGTTCTGTGGATTTAAATCAAGCTGGTTCAAGAAAGAGACGTAGAAATGAAGAGTTCTTTTTCTGTGATTAGACAGCATAGCTGTGAAGGTCTGGGATCCTTGGTGGTTTCCTATCTGCATGAGTCGGATATTTCTTTTTTTCCAAGAAGCGATTTGAGAGGCCTGTCCCATGAGTGTCCCTAGGGGTGCAACCTGGACTTGTAGCCAGGCGTCAAGTTGCCTTGAGCTCTAGATATTTCAGGGGAGTGGAGCCTGTGATGGCTGTGTTCCTCAAGATTAGCAAAAGCTGCTTTCTTGATAGGAATAACTGTGGCTGACATTTATATGATATTCTATAGCTTATAAAATACTTTCTATACATTATTACTTCATTTGTTCCTCACAGCAATCTTCTAAGATAGGAAGTTGACAGTATGGTGTAACAAGAGGCCCTGAGTTCAAATCCTGACTCTCTCAAGTTTCAACCTTGCTGGGCCTCAGTTTCCTCATCTGAAAAATGAGGGGGTTGGATTAGATGGATGGTGTTGGATATTCCTTACAGTTCTAAATCTATGATCCTACGATTCCCTTTGTTATGTGATCTGTATAGGTCTTTTCACTTTTCTAGACATTAGTTTCCTCATCTATCAAGTGAAGGAGTAGTACCAAATGGCCTTTAAGCTCTCTTCAATCTCTAAATCTAAACCCTTGTGAGAAGCACAGGCAATGGTGCTGCCATTTTGCAGATCTGGAAATTAACATGGAAAAGTTCATGGACATTTCCAAAGTCCCCCATAGAGTTAGCAGCAGAGCCACTTATGAACGTGGGTATTTGGACTCCAGCACCAGGCTCCAAACTGATTCTTTCCATAATAGTGTACCCACCTCCACAACCATTCCGCTTCTTGTAAGGCATGTGCGGTAGAGCTTAGGAACCTGGCAAATGTTCATATGGATGGGACATATGCAAGTTGGATGTGCATAAGTCACGTTTTTATCATCCCAGCATGGCTAAATTGTCTCTATTCATATTCCAAATCATTCCTTCAGTTCTAAATGTCCTTGCAAAATTCAAAAGAACAGTTTGATTGGGATGTTCCATTTGTACACAGAAAACGAGCCTGTAAATCATTTTTATGTCACTATGATAGATTTGTGCTTTAAAAAAAAATCTAAATTGCCTTCCTTTATTGTTTCTAAACACCATCTTGAAGTTGTTTATTCCTATTGTTTAAAATAATTCAACACTGGTTGATTTTCCCCCCAAAAGTCTTGAGAATACAACACATATTTAAGTGATTATTTACAAAGGAAAAGTCAGATTATTTTTCCATTGGGGGTGAGTGGGGAGATTTTGGGTTATTCACTGACATATTTTAGGCAAAACATCATTAGGTCAAAATGAGATGACCTCATCTTTTCTAGGACTTATTGCTCAGCTATTGTGAGACAAGATAGTAGAGTGGAAAGAAATAAGTTATAACCACCCCCTCCCAACACACACACACACACACACATTTATTATATGTAAGACCTTGGGCAAGTTATTTAGGCTCTCTCTGAGACTCAGTTCTTTTTTTTTTTAAAGAAGATAATAACATTGAGGCATTAAGAAATAATGAATGGACAGCCAGTAGCAGAGTCATGGGGTCATGATGACTTGGATTTGACAAATCATGGCTATTTGACCATTGGCAATTAATGTAACCTCTCATTGTTACAGGTAGCCCTTAAGATGTAGAAAAGGGGCTGATCTGTTCTGATAGAAGGAATTTCCTCACAGATCATTCCCTTACACCAGTGAAATCAGAGGGTCAACTTCCCTCCCAAACACACACACATACACACACACACACACACACACACACACACACACACACACACCACTTTTCCTGTATATCTACTTAAAGGTGTCTTTATGAACAACTAAAAAAAGAAAATCAACCTTCCTCCGTCCCTAAATTTCCCCTCTTCCTCACTTCTTGGCTTATTATACGACCAATTGAAGTCCTCTTCTTTCACGCTTACCCCCACATTAATTCAATTGCTAATTCCTATCTGACGACCCTGCCAAAGCAATATCTCATGAGTACATCCCCTTCTTATTCTTTACCAGACAGCCACATTATTTCAGATGTTCATTGACTTTCATCTGAACTATTAAAAGCACATTGATCTCTTTTGCTTTTCCATTGCCTTTAATTCCAAAAATATCCTTCTTCCTTCCCCTCTCTAGAGAGCCACCCCTTGTCAATAATCAATAAACATTTATTAAGCTTCTACTATGTGTTCCAGGCACTGTATTAACAGTGTCTTTCTAACAAAGAGTAGGAAAGAAAGGGAGAAAAGAAAAGCAGTTTGGTAAAACTAACCAGCCCATCAACTAAGTCTAAAAGTATTTGCAATGGTCCATAACCCCTAGTCCTCCATTTCTGGAAAGCAGAAAGGGAGGGCTCACCTAGATCACTGAAATAGCCTAATAACTTGACCCCTACCATCACATTTCTCCCCACTCCACTCTATCCTATGCACAAATGCCAGATAATTCTCCCTAACATACAGCTCTGAGCATGTGCTGTGAATGGCTCCCAAAGTCTGTTGGATGTAGCCCAAAAGGTTGGACTGGCATTCACAAAACCCTATGCAATCTGTTTCCAACCTTATCTCATGCTGCTGCCATCCATATTCCAGCCAAACCAGATCGCTTGTCATTTCCTGAATTCTGCCCATTCTGCTCCCATCCTTTGCTCATGCTTTGCCTTTCTACCAGGAATATTATCTCCCTACATCTCTACTTGTTGAAATCCTACTCATCATTCCTGGCTTAGTTCAGATGCTTCCCTTATCCAATACAAAGTAACACCTTCCTCTCTCATAATCTTGTATACACCAGCACCAAGCACGGTACTTGGCACATAGTAGGCATTTAATGTTTGTCGAATGACTGATTCTCTTACGTATTTATATTGATACTCTTAGATATAATATTGAACATATTCTCATTGGCATAATCATCATCATCGTCATCATCATCATTATTGTTATTATTATTATTTTGTGACGGATATATCTAACCAACAAAACTGTAAGCCATTTGAGGGCAAGAGCAATGTCCTCTTTGTTTTCTATTTTTCCCATCATTCTCTAATTCCTTACATTATAGTACGGACTTATATATTGATTGTTCACTTGAATCAACAAGGATTTGTTAAATGACAGTATGTGCCAGGCATGATGACAGGTACTTGGGATAAAAGTACAAAGAATAAAGTAGCCTAGTGTTTATTAAAGTTTTTTGTAAAACTCTAAGGTCGAAAAGGAATCACTAATACGGGTACCTTTTCCCTTTGTCTTCCCTTCCCTCAGTCTCTGGCTTCCCAGACCCAGATATCTGGGCAGGAAGAGCTCCATGATGTTCACTTTGATTTGATGAGCTGGGGATCACCAAATACAATCTTTCTGATTGGATAGACCCTCAGGTCTTACTGTCTTCCTTGCCAGTGTATCCTAGGGTCCTCTGGGTCTTACCATCTGTGCTATTGCTATGCCCTTCAGATGCTCTGTCATTGTCATCTGCAATGTTGATTGGCCCTAAGGAAACCTAGGTCTTGCCACCCACCCTGGAACTGCACCTATAGGACTTAGGAGACTTTCCATTTTCCCTACAACAAAACACATTTATATACAAGGTCTCTAACCCCCCTCCCCCACCTTAAATACGAGTTCCTTAATAGCAGGGACTGCCTAATTTCTTCTGTTGGTATTCCCAGTATCTAACACAGTGTTTGGGACACGGTAAGTGCTTAATAAATGTCTTTCCATTCATTCATTCATTCTTTCATCTATTCACTATATCCAATGTTCATATTTAAGTAGAAAAAAGGGCAAATGAGTCAACATTTTATTTATTTTGGTTTTATACCACATTGCATGTCTCCACAGAAGTTATCTTTCAATGACTCTTCATCCCCTAAAGGTCACTCTGTGTGACCAGAGGCTATGCCAACCAAGTTCAGGTTCTCAGTAGGTCTGCCAGGCTGGTGGTTCCAAGGCTGTCCAAAGTCAGTTCAGAGATGCTCATCGCCAGACGCTTGGTTCCAAGGTGATTCAATTTTTTGAGCTACAATTACTCAAAAAGGGCATATTACAAAGTAGAGGAAGATTTTGATCTGCCTCAAAAAGAATGCACACAGTGATAAAATTGAAACTGGCCTTCTATCTTCCACTTGAGGGCCTTCGCATTGATTGTTTTCTGTACTTGGAATGCAATCTTCCTTCACCACTACCTCTTGGAATCCTTAATTTCCTTCAAGGATCAGCTCTGTGCTCCACCCTATAACAAGGCTTTTTTGGGGATTTCCCTCGATTTCTCTGCAATACACTCTATAGCCAAACAATGCTGGTCTATGGGCTCTCGCTTACATGATGCTCTATGCCCCATCTCTGGCCTTTGCAATGTCTTGGATTGCTCTTTTCCCCTCCTTCTTTTCCTCCTCCCCACCTCTCCCTGCCTCTCTCTTTTTCCATTACATCTTTGTGAATTCTTTCCTTCCTTCAAGATTCAGCTCAAAAACCAGTTTCTGCAAGAAGCCTTTCCAGTCTCCCCAACTGCGAGTACTATTCCCGCTACAATTACATTGTACTTATTCTGAATACATCTTGTATCTGCCTATATACAAGTACAAGTTGTTTCCTCCATTAGAATGCAGTATCCTTGCAGGACAGAACTATTTTTTTTTTCCTTTTGTATCCCTAACACTAGTACAGGACCTGGCACATAGAATATATTCGATAAATTCTTGCCAATTGATTTCTGATTATTAGTACTTTCTCATCCTCCTCAAGTTACTATGCACCCACTTTTATGTTTAAATATTGTAATCTTCCACTAATGGTAGATAGGTGGTGCAGTGGATTAAGCGCCGGGCCTGAAGTCAGGAAGACCTGAGTTCAAATCCAGCCTCAGACACTTACTGGCGATATGACCTTGGACAGCTCACTCAACACATTTGCCTTATTTTCTCATCTGTAAAATGATCTGGAGAAAGAAATGGCAAATCACTCCAGTATCTTCACCAAGAAAACTACAAAATAGGGTCATAAAAAGTCAGACATGACTGAAAAAAATGACTGAAAAACAAAATCCACCTTTAGAACATTAGCTCCTTGAGGAGAGGGGCTGCTTTTCAAATTTATTATTGGACCCTCAACACTAATACCTGGTCAAGTGCCTTGCATATAATAAGTACTTAATAAATACTTGTTATATTGGTTAGAAATTTCAAATCTTTAAAGTATTATGAACTACTGTTTCATTGGATCACTGATCTCATCCTTTCGGGTATTCACTCCATTAGTAGTAATCATTGCAGTAGTATTCATGCATTACCATCCTGTGCAATGTGTCCATGTGCTTCCATATATTCTCCAGAAGAGCCTACTCCAACATACTGGAGGCCTCCCTCTAAACCCCTTTACATTTTCTGAGTGCCAATGAGGCAGACCTATCCAGCCTATCTATTCATGCCACAGGAACACAGATTTAAAGCTGGAAGGAACTTAAAGGCTGCTTAATCTAACATCCTCATTTTCTTTTCGTTCTTTCTTTCTTTTTTTTTTTAGGCAATTGGGGTTAAGTGACTTGCCCAGGGTCACGCAGCTAGTAAGTGTCACGTGTTTGATCTGAGGCTGGATTTGAACTCAGGTCCTCCTGACTTCAGCGCCAGTGCTCTATCCACTGCGCCACCTAGCTGCCCCTCATCCTCATTTTCTACGCAGATCTTTTCTCTGTTGTGCACACACAGCATGCCGTTTCCAGTTCCTGCACATTTGTACTGGCCATTGCTCATGTCTTAAATACACTCCTTCCCTATCTCCCCCTCATGGAGACTTTGTCTTCCTTTAGGATGCTGCTCAAGGACCATCTTCTGCATGAAACCTTTCTTGATCCTCAGCTGCTGGCGCCCTCCCTTCCAAATGACCTCATATTTAACTGCTTCTACATATTTCTATTTATTCCCTTCCTATTTACTCTGTATGTCCTTGTCTTCCCCCATTAGATCACAGTGTATAGAGATCATTTCCTTCTTTGTGCTTGTATTCCCAGAATCTGAGACATAGAACACGTTTAACAAATACTTGGTGATGGATGAGCAAACTTTGTCCAAGATCACAGAGGTAGTGGCATAACCATGATTTGCATTCAGGTTGTACAGGTCATAGTATCATAGATTTAGAGAGAGAGGGATCTTTTTTGGTCATGTAATCCAACCCTCTTACTTTACAGTTGAGGAAACTGAGGCCAGAGAGGTTAAGGAACTTGTCCACATATTCAGAGGTGAGAGCAAGGTCTTGAACCCAGGTCCTCTCATTCCAAAAGCCTCACTCTTTCCCTTCCACTACATTGTGTCCACACCATCTCTTTGTTCCTACATTTCCTCACTGATTGTCATCTACTTTTGTGTATACTTCTCCACTGGGCTTGAACTACAACTTGCATCCAGATCTTTCTATTCCAAATTCCACACTTTCTCCCTTGGGCCATATTCCAAGCATGCAGTCTCTTTCTCTGTTCATGCATTTCTTCATTGATAGCCCTCTAAACTACTTCTTGTGTATATTTCTTCATTGGACATTCACAAAACCCCCAGGAGTCTGGCAAGTGTTATTATCTACCATTTTTTCAGATGAAAAGACTTTCATGTGAAGAGACTCAGAGATATAGGTGAGATGGCATCCTTAGGGTCACCCAGTTAGTTAATAATAGCTGTGACAAGAACCCAGAACTGCCTTCTTCCCATTTCTCTCTAATATGTTACGTGGTTCTGGGGCCAATAACCCTTCCCCAGATGCCCTTGTGTTTGAAGCATTTCCTCTGCTGAGGATGCAGAGAATACATCATTTTCTTCCTCCGTATGTCCCTCCCCTGAACCTCTTCTTTTAATGAGGAAAGGGATTCCTCATTCAGCCTGAACATTTAGTCTCTCTCCTGAGCTACCCATAGTTCCCCTAGGCAGATCATGAAATCTTTGTCTTGGGCTCCTTTTAATTATTGCTCTGATGGGCTAATGACCAACCTGCTAGAGGGAAAGATTATCTGGACCAGGGTGCCAGTAGATGCACAAAGAATCTTAGGCAAAGTAGCCAAGCTCATTATTCATAATTGCTGTCCATGCTTTTGGAGCTGGCACATATGCAATGGAAACCCACCTCCAGAAGGCCTTCATCAATCTGTTCACGGTGGTGAGATGCTCCTTTCAAATGGGAAATGCCTTTCATAGCCGAGTGGCACAGGAAACTTGAACTTCTGCAGGTCAGCAGCTGCAAAGATAATTCATTTCTGGATATAACCCTGGATCTGTCATCTTGTTCAGAGGATTGCTCATTTCCTGGAATGTAGGGCACTGCTTATCACAATTTCTGTGTGGTTATCGGTTGCATGTAGGTGAGATCTTGTGCTGTTAAAAATAAGTTTGGCCAGTGTGAATATTCATAGGATCAGAGTTGCAGAGCTGGAAGGGACCTTGGAGGTCACTGAGTTCAATCCTCTCATTCTACAGATGAGGAAAATGAGGCACAGAGAGGTTAAGCAACTGGCATTTACTGTTTGTGTGACCCTGAATAAGGCATCTGATGACTTCTCTCAGCTTCAGCTATCTCTTCTACAAAATGGGGATAATAATAACACATAATACACAGGAGAGCTGTGAGGACAAAATAAAATAATATCTTTATTTTGCAAACCTTAAAGAGTTATACAAATGCTAGCTATTATCATTATTATCCTGGGTTTCACAACTTGTAAGTGTTCAGGGTAGGATTAAAACTCAGGTCTTCCTGACTCCATATTCCAGCTTGTCTAGGTTCCTTATACTCCTATCCCATCTCCTTTACATGTATGTTTAACCTGTTGCTTTTAAGACAAAGACTTTATGTATTTTCTTGTCATGTCTATATCTTTTGGGGTCACATACTTATTTTTTAAGGAAAAAACATTGTGTTCCAAAAAATAATAATCTGGGTTTTAGAGGCAGTTAGTAAGGTTGTAGAGTAAATAGAGCTTGGGGCTTGGATCCAGCCTCAGAAACTTACTAGCTGTGTGATCTTGGACAAGTCTCTTAACTTCTATTTGCCTCAGTTCTTCAACTGTCAAATGAGCTGGAGAAGGAAATGGCAAACCATTCTAGTATCTCTGCCAAGAAAACCCCAAATGGGGTCATAAAGAGTTGGACGTGAAATGACCGAACAATAATTATTAATATTTTAGTGCTGGTTCTGTCATTTATGAGTTATGAGCAAATCGCTTATAACTATTTGAGCCACAGTTTCCTCCTTTGTATATGACAAAACTCTTGCCATGTGGCCACTGTCCAGTTCATCAGTGTTCAGGTGCTTCTGCATTTGGGTCATCTATTCAAATTCAGCTTGATTTCTTGGCAAGGAATCCATCAGTCAGTCAGTCAACAAACATCGAGTGACTATTATTGTCAGGCACTGTGATAAGTACCAGAGATACAAAAAGAGGCAAAAGATAATTTCTGCCCTGAAAGAGCTCACAAATTAATGGAAGGAAAGAAGGAGAGCAGATGCTTTGAGGTTAAGGATGGGGGTAGGAGAAGGCCTGAAAAATCAGCTGCAAATGTGGGTTTATTATAAGATACACATATATAAGATGTGTGTGTATGTGTGTGTATAAAATACATATATCAATACATATGTATATGAATAATGCATATGGTAAGATATAAATATGTAGTATGTATATAATCAGATCATAGATTTAAATCTGGAAGAGACCTTAGGAGCTATTCAGTCCAACTCTCTCATTTTACAGATGAAGAAACTGAAATTGAAGTTCAAAGATTTGATATTATTTGTCCAAGGTCACATGGTAAATAAATTTCTAGGTCATGATTCAAAGTCAGGACTTTCTGTCTCCAAGTTTGACACCATATCTACTATGCCACCTAACTACCTCTTGAAGTTGGTGATTTGTATCTTTATCTGTCTGTAAATCAGATTATATACATATGTGTATATGTAGACACACATATACTTTTACCACAACTTTATGTATCTGTTGTCCAAGGACTAAGCTAGCAAAGAATGGAGAGATTTATCACCTGTTGGGTGTTTGTTTGTTTTTTTTTATCACAACATCTCTTGAATAGCTGTCTGTCATGTTTTGGCTGTATGTGAAAAAAGATAGACCAAAAGATTAATGACAGGGAGGCTGGCAGACAGCCTGGCAGATGGATAGATAGATAGATAGATAGATAGATAGGTGGATAGATAGAAAGACAGACAGATAAGATATAGATAGAAAGAGATAGATAAGATAGATACAGATGGAGGAGATAGATACAGACAGACAGACAAAAACAGACAGGCAGGCAGACAAACAGGTAGGTAGACAGACAGATAGATGACAAAGAGAGATGAGAGATGTTTTAGAATTTTAAAATTGCCTAAAATTGGGGTCAGTTTAGAAATGAGTATCCAGACAGCTAAGTTCTTCCAAACCTTCCTCTTGTCTACTCCTCTGGCTAATTTTGCTGCTTTTAGCTATTTGAGGGCACACACAAAGTGACACCCATTTTTCGTCCCTTTGATTACTGCAATAATTCCTATTATGCATTTACGGGGCAGAAAGCTCATTCTCTGGCTTATAGTTCCTTTGTAAACAACACTGACTGTTTTGTACACTGTCAGGCAATAGGCAGCAATAAACAGGAAATTCCTATGAAGAAAAATTAAATTTATGGCATGGTTGGACTCAAAGGAATCCCAACATTGATTTAGATTTTCTCTGCCAGATTAGACCACCAACCTAAATCATGTTGTAGGTAAGCCAGGAGAGTACCTCAAAATCATTGGGTTCTCTCTTTTTTATTTTTTAGAATTTAAAATCATTTGCGAAACTCTTACCAAATCTGATACATCATTAGCCTCAGCTAAACTACTTTAGACTTCATCACATTCTCCTGTGGACCAGTATTATGAAGTATGTGTTTTCATAGTCCTTTCAAATTATGATATGTTCTTTAGAAATTTCTGCATTGACCTGGTAAAACATCTTGAATAGTTTTTCTTCTTTGCAGAACTCTGAAATGTTTTTGTACTATACCACAAAGAATTAAGTTTGGATTTTGGGCTAATATATTTTAAATCCCAGAGATCTCTTTCAAAATACATGTCTTCATTAGTAGGAGTTGATGGACCCATGTGTCATTCAAGATGTGTTCAATTACTTAATAATATTTTCCTTGTGTCTGTGCATAGAGGCAGAATGTCATCACTGATAATGATCTGACCTAGAAACCGAGAGTTGAAGTCTTACCACTGACATATGCTGGTAGTATTACCCTGAGTAAGTCACTTACCATCTCAGTGTCCCAGGCAACTCTCAGAGACAGTGAGATATCTACATTGATAGAGTTCCCTATATCATTTAAATCATAGGTCCAGTCCTTTCTAAATATTTGAGAAGGAAAATTTGGTGTAGTAGATAATGAACCAATCTGGATTCAAGACCTAAGTTCAAGTCAAGGCTTTGACACAATTGCATAAGGACGAGCAAATCATTTTAGCTTTCAGCTCTACAGATAACTCTTTTATCTAAGACTAATTTGCAGAAGATTCAACGATCTATATTGGTGGAGGGAGCTTCCACACCAAGAGTTCCTGAAACTGGTTAAATCGCAGGTCTGAAACAAGCATATGACCACTGTAATACTTTTCTTCTGCTCAGTTTTTAATAGTTCATGAAACATTTTGACAAGTTTTATCTCATTTAATCCTCACAAAAAAGCAGTCCTGGGAGGAGGTAGGGAGAGCAAATAAAGCAATTATCTTGCTTTTATAGATGAGGAAATAGGTTCATAGAAGTAGTCATTTGATGAAAGTCACATGCTAGTTAATGACGGTTTTTAGAAGAATCATAGAATCTCAGATCCAGAGCTGGGAGGCACCTCAGAGACCATCATTCCAACCCCTCATTTTACAGATGTGGAAACTGAGGCCCAGGAGGTCAAAGGACTTGCCTGAATTCACACAAATAATGAGTTTCGGAGATGGGATTTAAAGCTAGAAAGTCTCAAGTCCAGAGCCAATGATCCTTCCACTGTACCCCGCTACCTCTAGCCCAGGTTCCATAAGTCCTTGTCCAACGAGCCCTTCCGCAAAGTCAGGCTTATTTGGGTTAGCTGCAGCCCATGAAATTTAAATACAGGGTAGAATAACAAAGACGCAGCAGGGTTAAGATACTTAGTTATTTCAGTCCTGCTGAATTCCTGGAGGTCATTACAGTATCCATCATCCATTCCATTGTTCTGAGCACATTTTTAAATTAGAAACAGTTGCTAAGGCAATACTTGTTTATGTGTCCCAGTTGGTGAGTCAGGTAGAAAAGAAACATGATCCCTCCCTGTCAGGAGGTGAGTGTATCTTCACTCTCTTCCAGGCTGGTTAAGAAGAAAAGTTTGATATTGGAAAAGCAGTTAACTCACATTTGCAAGTTGTAAATATTCTCATGCTTCTACCCCTGTCCCCAACAAGGCTGCAAAGATAATTATAAGCACTTACTGTGTGCCAAGCACTGTCCTAAGGATTTTACAAATATTACCACCTTTGATCCTCACAACAACCTTGGGAGGTAGGTTCTATTATTATCATGCCCATTTTATAGCTGGGCAAACTGATTTTTAAGTGACTCGCCCAGGGTCACACAGCTAGGAAATATCTGAGGCCAAATTTATATTCGGGTCTTCCCAACTCTAGGCCCAGCTCTCTCATCTAGCTGCCTACAACACTTTTGAAACTTATCAGTCAGTCAGTCAACAAGCATTTATTAACTACCTACAATGTAGCAGGCAATATGCTAAGTGTTGTGGATACAAAGAAAGGCAAAAGACAGTCCCTCCTCTGGAGAAGGTAACAATCTAATGGTGATTGAACATTGATGATCAACTCAATGACCAATCATGATTCCAGAATAAAGCATGATACCCACCTCCCGACAGAGAAGAAAGCTGAAGATGAAAAATGAGCCATACATTCTTCCACTTGGCCAGTGTGGAAATTTGTTTGTTAGATGATGCATATTTGTTGCAAAGGGGAAGCTAGGTGGCACAGTCAATAAAGCGCTGGGCCTGGAATCAGGAAGACTCATCATGAGTTCAGATCTGGCCTTAGACACTTACTAGCAGAATGACCCTGGGCAAGTCACTTAACCCTGTTTGCCTCAGTTTCCTCTTCTGTAAAATGAGCCTGAGAAGAAATGGTAAACCATTCTAGTATCTCTGCCAAGAAAACCCCAAATGAGGTCACAAAGAGTTGGATACAACTGAAACAACTCAACAACAACATTTTTTCTTTCTTTTTTTTTTTTTTAGGAAATTGGGGTTAAGTGACTTGCCCAGGGTCACACAACTAGTAAGTGTCAAGTGTTTGGTCTAAGGTCGGATTTGAACTCGGGTCCTCCTGACTTTAGGACTGGTGCTCTATCCACTGTGCCACCTAGCTGCCCCAACAATAAAATTTATTGAAAGGGTTTTCCCTTTTTTTTTTTTTCAGTGTTGGGGTTGGGGGTGGACAGGAGAAGAGAGGGAGAGAAAATAATTACTTGTTATTGAAAAATAATGTAATTTAACTTTAACTAAAGAGAATGATACATTATGTAGTTGCGGTTGACAGTTGTATGTCATTAAGGTGTAAAAGAGAACAGTATGTTGTTAAACTTATGGGCCCCAGGTAAAGTGGTACAGTAGATTGAGTGCCAGGCCTGGAGTCAGGAAAACTCATCTTCCTGAGTTCAAATATGACTTTAGACACTTACTAGCCATGTGACCCTGGACAAGTCAGTTCACCTGTTTGCCTCAGTTTCCTCATCTGTCAAATGAGCTGGAGAAGGAAATGGCAAACCACTCCAGTACCTCTGCCAAGAAAACCCTGAATGGGGTCATGAAGAGTTGTACATGACTGAACAACAACAACACACTTAGAAAGATAGATAATAAGTTCAGGGAAAACTGAGGATTTTGAGCTGAAGGGAGCTTTAGAAAGGTAGTGTAGAAAGCAGTCTTCATTTGAAGTCAGAAGACCTAGGTTCAGTCTTGGGTTTGCGACTTAGTATCTGTGTGATCTTGGGCAAATTGTTTAACCCCTCTGGGCTTTAGTTTCTTTAGCTCTAAAATGAAAGGGTTAGACAGGATGACCTAAGACCCTTCCCAGCTCTAAATCAATAATTCTGTGTTCAATTAGTCCCATCTTCTTGTATTACAAATTTGGAAACTGAGGCCCTGACAATGTAAAGAATTGAGGTTATCAGATAGTCAGAAGAATGACCAGGAATATATGAGTTAGCTGTGAGCTCCGTGGAGTCACTACAATAGGAAGATTGAGGAAGAGGAAGAAGGATAGACTCCAAGTGATCTGCAGCATGGTCACCACAATGAGTCAGAGTTCCCCAGATACAGCCAGAAGGTAAGCAGGATTCCACTCTTTCCCTCTTCTGCATTATCCCAACTTCCATTTCCTTATTTTGTGAGCAAAATCCACATTATTGATTCTCCATGGAAAATGTCAACATACCATAAATAGGGATGATACGGGGTTTTTTGTTTGTTCAGTTCTGTTCTATATGGCTTGTGAAAAGTTGGAGCAAAGCCTCCTCAGGTCTGGTTTGCAAAATAGTTTGCGAACTATTCAAATGTGATCCATTGGATTTCATATGCCACTTATGCCACTTTTCTCATACTCAGATATATTTTAATGGGTGATACACACCTTTCCCCTTCCTCCAAATAAAAAACCACTCACTAATACATGATTCTTTTGTTAAGAATTCCTTCAGCATTGAAGGATCATCTGTTAAGATGTCTACTGAGGTGTAGAAGGATTGCAATCTGTCTCAGTGGAAGGAGTCTCCACACCTATGAAATCAGGCATCCCTGAAATACTGATGCATTAGGAACCAGACAGTACTCTCTCCTGGGACTTTTCTAGCTAGTGATTTGCTGCATATTGGCCTCTTGGTTCCTTTGTTGAGTTTTTTGTTTGTTTGTTTGTTTTTTGTTTGTTATTTTTGTTCAGTTGTCTTTTAGTCGTATCTGACTCTTCATGACACCATTTAGGGTTTTATTGGCAGAAATACTGGAGTAGTCTGCTATTTCCTTCTCCAACTCATTTTACAGATGAAGAAACTGAGGCAAACAATTCAGTGAAGTGCCTTGGGTCACACAGCTAGTAAGTGTCAGAGGTCAGATTTGAACTCAGGACAATGAGTCTTGCTGATTCCAAACCCAGTGCTCTATGTACTATGGCCTGACCTAGTTTCCAGCAAAGATTAGCCATCATTCCTTTTTTGTCTTCTTTGATGACTCCTTAGCTTCTTCCTTACTTTGAGAGTCAGTGGGGTACAATAGGAGAACTGCTGGGTTTGGAGTCAGAAGAACTGAATTCAAACTCCAGCCTTCCTACTTTTGTGTGTATGACCTGGAGAAAGTCACTTAACTTCTAATGGCCTATAAAGCCATCTTCATTTATGATCTTCTGGCATCTGATGAGGAAAATAGTCAAATGATGTTCTCTATGGTTCCCTGCAGCTATCAATCTATGAGTATGTGGGCCTTAGTTTCCTCATCTGTAAAATGAAGAGGTTAGATTTGGTCTCTGAGGTCCCTTACAGCTCCTTATTTATGTTTCCTCAATATGAGCATTCTTTAAGACTTTCTCTCCCTTTTTCCCTTCTTTTTGAATTATCTTTCAGAAAAATGAACCACTCTCAACACAGATACCTAAAACATACCTTATTAAAATGTAATGTTTGGTTGCCCCCAGCTGGACCTTGATCTCATATCAAAGTAAAAGAACACAGCTACTAAAAATAGATCCCTGAGTGCTTTTCCAATGGACTGTATACTGTCACATCTGTAGAGACTGGTTTCAGGCCCATTGCTGGTTCCTTTTGCATAAATGCCTTAGCATGAAGGTTTATTAGTGTGAAAATTAAATGGGGCAAAAATAAAAAAAATGGTATATTTATATATAAACCTTACAACTTTTTACATCTTAAAAAAACTTTTGAATTTGTAGCATGTCTTTTGCTGCATAATTTCTTTTACATGATTTGGCATTAAGTTCACTAGATTTTTGACAAATAGTCTTTAATTCTTCATCATTAAACTATACTTTTCACACACTGGATATTACTTGTATCTTTGAAGAGTAGACTTTCTAAGTCTAGCCTTGTGCAGTCGATAGACTGCTGACCATGGAGTCAAGAGGATCTGAGTTCAAACCCAACCTCAGACACTTACTAGATGTGTGACTTTAAGCAAGTCACTTTGCCCTGTTTGTCTCAGTTTCCTCATCTGTAAAATGAGCTGGAGAAAGAAATGGCAAACCACTCCAATATCTTTGCCAAGAAAACCCCAAATGGGGTCATGAAGAGTTGGACATGAATAATCAACCATAACAAAAAAAAGCTTTATTTTAGCCCATCGATTTTCAATGGGGTTTAAATCAAGTGAATTTCCAGTTTACTGAAGTATATTTATCTCTATCTCTTGCATATTTCTTAACTTTTTATGATGTATGGCATGATTCAAGATTATGCTGTGATATTCCATTTTTATTTGGGGATTTTTTTGATTCTATAATAATTCTGCTTCTCAGTATATCAACATACTTATTAACATTCATCATCCTCTTAATGGGGATGACATCCAGTCCCATTGGACTGTAAAATTCACCCAAACACATTCTTGTGTTTTGAAGACGCTCACATCTTGTAGACTTGCCCAAATTTCTGAAGGCAGTAGTTTGGGGAAATTCTTGAATGAAAAAGATAATTTTGTTAGTAAAAATTGCTTTTTTCTGATCCTCAGTACTCTAATTTTGCATTGTCTCAACAGCGGCATGCACTTTTTCTTCATAGCAAAGAATAAAAGTTATTAAAATCACTTAAACTCTCAATGGCCCAGGCAATTCTTTGATTGTGAGTTGAAGATATGATAGAGATTTGAGGACTGACTGTCATGTTGGGCTTTTTAAGTCAGAGGGACAAGAATCATCCTTAGAAGCTATTTGCGACTATTGCTGTATTTGAGCCAAAAGACGGACTTGAGTCACATCTAGAAATTCTAAAAGAGACATAGTCTACAAGATACAGATTAAAAAGAAGGAGCAGGGACTGCAAATGCCAAGTAGCACCAGCAATGGGAGATAGCATCACATTAGATCCTCACAAAATCCCTGTGAGGTAGAAGCTACTATTGCCCTCATTTTATAGTTTAAAGAAACTGAGGCAGATTGATACCCAGAGTTACACAGTCAGTAAGTGTCTGAGACCAGGTTTGAACATAGTTCATCCTGACTCCAGGCCCAGTGCTCTATCTACTGTGCAGAGAAAATACTGATTGGTATTAGAAAAGGGAGTTATCTCATCTGGAAGTTTGCTGCAATCAATGAAATTTCAGATCCAGTCCCTAATCCTTTATGCAAGAGTAGCACAGGATAATGGGGTATAGAAAGGTCATAGGAGATGGCCACATCAGTGGGCAGCTAGGTGGTGCAGTAGATGGAGTGCCAGGCCTGCCACTACCTTCCTGAGTTCAAATATGGCCTCAGATACTTACTAGTTGTGTGACCCTGGGCAAGTCATTCAATTCTGTTTGCCTCAGTTTCCTCATCTGTCAAATGAGCTAGAGAAGGAAATGGCAAATCACTCCAGTATCTTTGCTCAAGAAAATCCCAAATGGGGCCATGAAGAGTTGGACATGACTGAAAAATGACTGAAACAACAAAGCCCACATCAATGAGATCGCTGACAGACTAAAATATTGAAGTTCCCATGGTGCTTTAGAATCTTCCAGTTAGCTGATGCCTCATGATACTTGCCAGAGCAGAAATCTGTTCAGATCTCTTATACCTTAGTAGTCATAAGATGTTTTTCAAGTTAGTTTCACTCAACAAACATTTACTAAGCACTGGCTATGATATATACTGCACTAGTTACTGAGAACAGAATGACAATAACAACATAGTTTCTTCCCCTCAAGAAACTTACGTTCTACAGGTGTAAAAATGGTGCCAAGAATTCATATAAATAGGCCTGGTGTGAGGAAATTTACAAGAGGGAGAAAGTATTAAAAAGCAGGGATCATCTTGGAAAGTTTCAAAGTAGCAGTGGCTCTTGATTTGAAAGCCTTGAAGTCATATGAGGATTCTGAGAAGCAGAAATAAAGATAGAGTTCATTCTAGTCATGGGATGCTTGGTGGGAGATGGGAGATGACAACATCATAAATTTGAGTCAGGAAAGGACTGTAAGTGATATATTGATTTTGGTGAGTGGCTAGCAGTCCAGTTTGGGATATTATATTGGTGACAGGCATCATAATGAACGGATGCATCCCCAACCACGTTCATGCTAAGCTAGGATTATAGGGCCACAGTTTTAGGGCTAGAGGGGACTTTAGGAGTTATTTAGTCCAATTCCCTCATTTTACAGATGTCAAAACTGAGTCCCACAGAAGAGAAATTACTTAGGCTTCTAGATCCAAGGAACCCAAGTGGTTGCCTAGTAGATGAGGAAATTGACCTAGCCTTGGTTCCACCAGAGAGGTGATATGACTTCAGATCATAAGATTACATGAGTTGTAAGAGACCCCAGAGATCATCTACCTTTCCTAATTTTACAAATGAGGAAATTGAGGTCCAGAGAAGTGAATTTACTTGATCATGGCCACATAGCTAACCAGTGGCAGAGCTAATTTAGAATTTTCTTCCTCTGATTTCATGAGCTATGGCACAGAAAGAATTTCAGAACAAGCATTCAATTCCATTTTGTTTTTCCTTCTCTCATCTCAGCCTCTTTTTTTTTTTTTACAAATCTCATCTTGCAAGAAATATGTGCATCTCTCCTCTTGCCTAGGTTTTCCTCCCTCCCTTTTCTACTCAGGGGATCATTGCCTTGCTCAGAGAAGAGCTGAACCATACCATTTCAACAAGCAGAATTCTATGGACTCAAATGTCATATTGAATCCTCCGTGATATTTTTTATTATCGGCTCAATTCCATCAGCTGTTCCAATCTTCAACACTCTTGTGGTTTCTTCATGGGCAGAGCTCCATCACATGGGGTTTTTCCAGCTGAGCCAGCTCAGTGGGGGTGTGGAAATATGCCCCAGGGGTGTGAAGGAGACTGCAAATTGAGCCCTGTACGATCACACCACCTAACAGCAAGACGGGCTGCCAGCATGCCTCCGGCATGTGTCTGCACTCCTAGAGAAAGGGACACTCAGTTGGCAATGTGTTGTCTGACTAGCAGAGAGCTCATTCCCCACTGCTGTGAGCACGAACTCCTACTGTAATTATAATGAAGTTATTCCATAAACATTATTACCATGTATTAAACATATGCAATACAGTTAGATAGCAGGGCCCCAAGTAACAAGGGGACACTCACAAACATTAATGTGCTCACTTTAACAAATAATCCCATGAAAGTTCCATAAACAGAACTTTCCTTCAAAAGGATTCCAGAGGATGCTGGACCTAGGATATTTATCAGATCAACAATGATGCCAAAAGGAGAACAAGAGAAAGCATAGAACTATGAAACATGAATATAGAGTGAATTATATTTTAAGGTGTTCCTCTTAGATACCAAGTACAATAAAAACTTTCTTCCCTAACCCTCTTCAAAAAAATAAAAAGTCTACAGCTTTGGATACAGATTGAATCATACTTTTTTTTTTTTACTTTATTATTGTTGGATTTTTTCTTTTTTTTTTGTTTTGTTTTCTTTTGCAACATGGTCAACAGGAAAATGTTTTGCCTATCTGCACATATATAACCTATATCAAATTGCTTGCCGAAAGGGGAAGGAAGGGGTGAGAGAATATGGAACTCAAGATTTTAAAAGAGAATGTTAATTTTTATTTACATGTAATTGAAAAAATTAAAATGTAACTAAAAAAAATAAAGTCCATAGCTGTTTGAATCAGGAGGACCTATGTTCAAGTCTGGCATACACTGATTGTGTGATTTTGTGATATTGTGATTAAAGTTAATTATGATTAACTTTAAATCAAAAAGCAGTTGCTCATCACAGGCTGAAGGAGGGGAGTCCACCTTTACTTGCACTATTAAATATCTGTGTATTTGCACCAATAAAATCACATCTGGACCAAAGGAAAAAAGGAGCTTTTAATCATTGGCCCTGCTGCTCATCTATTTGCAGTGAGATGTGTGGGAAAGAATATTGGAATTGGAATAGGAAGAGTATGGAAACCTAAGTTGGGTAAATCTTTAAGTAATTATTATCATTATTTGAGTGGATCTATCATCTCATTGATGTGAGCATTCCCTCTAATGGTGTCAAACAAAATCTATCAAAAATCTTCATGGGTTCTTAGCCTGACATGAAAAGCCCTTGGTGATATGACTTCTACCTATATTTCCTGTATTATTTCACGTTACTCCTTTTTACATACTCTGTCTTCTAGTCAAACACACGTGCTGAATGCAGCTTCCCACTCATGTGGCTTTGCCCAGTAGTGCATCTATGCCTGGAATGCACTCCTTCCTCACCTGCTCCCCATGGAATCCTTAGCTTCCTCCATAGCACAATTTAGGCACCATCTCCTACATGAGACCTTTCCTGGCCATCCCCACCCATTCCAGTTTGTTTTTAGTCCCTCCCTTGTGCAAATACTTTGCATATATTTTATATAATCTATTTATATGTTGTATCCCTCAGTAGTATGGAAGTTCCCCGAAGCTAGGGACCATTTGCTTTTGTCATTGTATTCAAAGTATTTATCACAATATTTTGCACAGAACTACTATGAACCAGCCACTGCACTAACTGCTTTACAAATATTTTATCAGTCGATCCTTATAACAACCCTGTGAAGTAGGTGCTGTTATTATCTTTATTTTACAGTTGAAGAAACTGAGGCAAACAGAAGTTAACTTGTCTATGGCCACACAGCTAGTAAGTAAGGCCAGATTTGAACTCAGGTCTTCCTGATTCCAGGCCCAGGACTCTAGCCATTGAGCCACCTACCTGTCTAACCTTGGGCATTACTTACCCTCTCTGGGCTTCATTTTTCTCATTTGTAAAATGAGGGGGTTGACTCAGGGGTGAGGAATCTGTGGCCTCAAGGCTACATGTGGCCCTCTAGGTCCTCAAGTCCGGCCCTTTGACTGAACTGATTCCATCAAAGGGCCACACTTGAGGCCCTAGAGGGTCAAACGTGGCCTCGAGGCCATAGGTTCCCTATCCTTGGATTATATATTCTCCAGGACCTCGTCCAGCTCTAAATCTATGATCCTTTTGACTTCCAAATGGTATGGCTTCCACAGGATTCTGGATTAAGCACTAGAAGGGACCTCAGAGGCCATATAATCCAACACATTTTAGTGTTACAGATAGAGAAACTGAGGCCCTCAGATGGTAAGTGATTTGCCCAGAGTTACATTGCTCATAAATTGCAGAGGTAAGACTCAAACTCCAATTCCCTATCTGATAGCGCATTGCTTTTTGTCTTCAGTAAGTGTCTGAGCCCACACTCAACAGCTTAGTAAAGGAATATTCTGATCAACCCTCCTCCTATTGCAGATGAGAACAATGAGGCCTCCGGAAAGAAAAAAAGATTGCTGCCGGCATGGAAAACTCAGTGATCAATTGCAACCCAAAATGTGCAGTAAAATTAAATAAAAAGAAGGCTGATGAAAAGCCCTTTGATTTAGATGGCAAGAGATTGGCAAGCAGATTTACAAATGCTACTTTGGGGTCCAAATCCAGATTCAAGACAGTCCATTACTTCATGAGTCTGTAGAAATACCAGAAAGTCAGGTTCTCAAAAAGCATGAACAGAACTGTGAGTGGGGAAATTGGCAAATGCTTAGGGAGAAGTTAATGATCTAGAAAGGGGTTTTTTGATTGTTTTAAATTATAAGAACCCCAACGTGTGATTAAAGTCCAATTAACATTTGAGAATTATAATCAAAGACCAGTCAGCAAGTACCTACTATGAGCCAAAGACTGTGCTAAGTTCTGGGGATGCGACAGAGCTCAGGTGCCATCTTATCTCCTATAGGAAGCACTTCCTGATTTCCCGCAGTTGTCCTTTCTTCCTATCTCTTAAAACTGCTTAGTCTTTATGTATCAGTATATGTACTACATCTTACCACTTCCCTTCTTTTCCAATAGAAGGGCACTTCCCTGAGTGCAGGATCTCTGATGGAGAGAGCGCCACCTGTGAACAAGGTAAACCTGTGTTCATGTCCTGCTACTGACTCATACTGGTGGTGTAACCCTGGATAAGCTACTTAACCTCTCTCAGCCTTGATTTCCTTCAGTGAAAAATAGGGTTATTGTGAGGATCGTCTGAGATAACATATATAAATATGTAAATGCTAGCTATGAAGATGATGTCAATGTTATTGCTAATGATGATGATGATGATTGGCCAACTGCTTTGTTATGATTATCTTAGCTTGGTCTTCTGTTAGTGTTTCGAATTAAAGGCATCCTCTTGGCTCAATCACTCCCATAGGAAACACCCTAGAAGGAGCTCAGCAGCTCCAGTTGAGAAGTAGATCTCCCACCACCCTGATTGCACCCTGGTACCCCCTTTTAAGACTCAGTTTTAGCAGTGAATCCACACTCTACGGCAACCACTTTGATCTGCCAGTGTGAGTACAGATAAGGTGAGACAGACAGCCCCAGTCCAGGAAGAGAGAACAAAGAAAGACTTAGGGTTTGACACCACACCCTACACAACCTATGTACCCAGCACTAGGGTCTCTTCTGAGCTCTAGTCCCAAATCACTATTTACCTTTTGAACATTTTGAACTGGATGTCTTATATAAGTCTTTGTTTCAACATGCCTACAGTTAGAACTTATTTCCTTTCTCTCTAAATTTGCTGACAAACAACCCATTACTATTGAGGTCACCGCCATCCTCCAGCTACTCAGATTCACAACCTGGTGTCATCTTCAATACCCCACTCTTATTCACCCCTCATGTCTAGTCTAACACCAAATATTTGTGTCTTTAACTTTCAAAACATTTCTCATACACATCCCTTTCTCTTCATTCACACAGCAGCCATCCTAACTGAGGCCCTACTCACCTCTTATATGCTTATTGTAATCAATTTCTAGTTGATCTTCCTGTCTCAAGTCTCCAATCCATCCTCCATCCAAGTGCCAGAGAATTTCCTAACGTGTAGGTCTGTACTCAAAAAAACTCTAGGGTTTCTTTATTACCTTCAGGAACATATATCAAAGCCTTTACTTGATATTTAAATACCTTCACAAGCTGGCTCCTTGCCTTTGTAATCTAACACTTTAATCTTCTCTATACACTCTAGGTGGTGTAGTGGATATAGCACTCAGCCTGGAGTCAGGAAGACATGAGTTCAAATCTGGCCTCAGATACTTACTAGCTCTGTGACCCTGGGTAAGTCACTTCACCCTTTTTGCCTCAGTTTTCTCATCTGTCAAATGAGCTGGAGAAGGAAATGGCAAACCACTCCAGTATCTTTGCCAAGAAAACCCCAAATGGGGTCACAAAGAGCTGGACATGACTGAAACAACTAAATCTAAAAAACCCACTCTATGGTCTACCTATATTGACCTCTTCTTGCAGTTCTTCACATAGGCCACTCTATTGCCCATCTCACTGCCTTTGTACTGCTCATTCACCATCCTGGAATGTTCTCCCTCCTATCCTATACTTTTTGGAATGCCTGGCTTCCTTCTAGACTAACCTCAAATCCCATCCTCTATAGGAGGACTTTCGTAGTCTTGCCAGTTATAAATACAACCTTCTTTCCAAGATTTTGGACTAGTTAAGAGTCCATTCTCTGCCTCATTTCTTACTTTGCTTGAATCATTGAATGGGTGTTGCCTCAGTCAAACTGAGGCTTGTTAAAGTTCTTAGCTTAAAAAGGCAAGGTCTTCCACTGCATCCAGAGCCATCCCTAGTCATCCTGATCTATAACTTGCCACTGAACCTAGATGACTCCAGAGGAGAGAGTGCTGCTGGTGACTTTGCTCAGCCCTCCCTCACTAAATCCAATTCACTTGCATGTCATGTTATCACCTGCCTGATGTCACAATCCTCTTCAAGAACAAAGGACAAACAACAACAACAACCGCCCTTCTAATATATAATTCTGTAAGGTAATCCAATCATTACCTCACTAGGGACTTCCTCTACCAAGTCCTAGCTCTTCACCCCAATCTTACTCCAGCCCTGGAATACATGCTTTGGAAGTGCCCTCTGCCCATGTAGCCTCATCTCTCTGATTGGATGGCATTCTCTCCAACTTCTATCTTAGGAGGGTCTCCAGCCTACCCACATCTCATTCCTCTCTGGGTTCCACTCCTGGATTTTCTCTACCATGCCCCACACCTGGTACCTTCATCTCACCCTCACCTCCTTTATGGCTTCCCTTTATGTTTTTCTACTATTAGAATGGAAGCTGCTTCTTCTTCTTCTTCTTCTTCTTCTTCTTCTTCTTCTTCTTCTTCT